>NC_092803.1:83466916-83619416 GCF_040954645.1 Diabrotica undecimpunctata | reverse complement strand
TAACCTCTACAATTAAGGTCGTGTCATATTATCGTGCACGTTGCGTTTCCAGCACATAGCGTTTAGTTTCCGAAAAATATAATTTAAATGGTTTTAAATATGAATAACGCATACTGTCCGGGACATAGGTCGTAACCGGTTGGTAAGGATAATGTGCGTTAGATGTCCGTCGTTCTCCCCTTGTTGTTTATTTAGGAACTTATTTGATTTTGATATAGAGTATTTAAAAAAATAATTTTCGAGGCTATTTTGTCATTTATGCATGTGGTTTTATTGCTTTGTGACAATTAATCACGGAAGTGATAAACAAGTAGGACTTTTGTACGTAAGTGATACCTCTTCTTTTTAAAAATACTTTTTGGTTTGATATGTATGGCTTCGTTAAATGTAGTATTTTGTTTTTTAACTGAAGGTGAAATTAAATTTAAAACATATTTAAACTGAATCGTATTCATTCTAAAATAATTGTTAAACCTATTAATTATTATTAAATTCCTATTAAAAACAGCCTCGAAAATTATTTTTTTTAAATACTCTGTATCAAAATCAAACAAAGACCTAAATAAACAACAAGGGGAAAACGACGGGTATCTAATTAACATTATCCTTACAAACCGGTTTCGACTCGTTACGCAGCGTCGGCATCAGTAAAATAATGTGTTCGAATATACTGAACAAATGTCTGAAACGCAATGTTCCGGACAGTGTGCGTTGTTCATATTTAAAACCATTTAAATTATATTTTTCGGAAACGATATGTGCTGGAAACGCAACGTGCACGATAATATGCCACGACCTTTAGAATGAAATTTGGACATGCCATATGACTGCCTAATTTATTTGGAAAAATAAAATGAACCTCTAAACTTTGAGTTATTTCAACGATATTTATTAGTAATGTATTAATTGTATTGCTTTGAAGCTATTTTCTTGTGGCATTTTAATTGTAGGCCAATAAAATCAAGTACATCTAGTAGCTGTTTACAACAGGGGCTAGTTCGCGGTATTAGAACAAGATATTGCAATAAAGATCCTTAAACAGTAGCCATAAACTTTCCCGTTGACAAAACAAACTGGTTTCGCTTCCTTTGGCAATAAAGAAGCTGTATGCATCTATTGTTTAATTTTTATTTAGTTTTGGGAGTATAATAGTGGATTCTGACAGATTAATGTAACCATGGTGTAATGTAAAAATCTTTGGATTATGACTAAAAGGCGCCAAATATTTGTACACTGTCATTTTTAAATAATCACTATACCTTCAGTTCACCATACCTATAGTTTCAGTAGTAGTTCAGTTTGTTCCATACTAAATTTCAGTAATAGACAAGGCGAAAAGCTCGGGTTCGTTCGGAAAAATATTCCCATGAGATTTTTTTGCATAATCACTTTCATGAGATACCCCAAAATAAGGTTCTAGAGGTCGTCCAGGCGAAAAATATTTTTTAAACATTTTTTTTAAACAAATTTATAAAATAAATTTTTTTGACTGGGACTATTTTTTTTAATTCTTTGAATCATTCTGAAGAAAATAAGTCTCCTATAGTTTTTATGTAAACTTGATCGTTTTCGAGTTATAAATAATTTAAGTAAAAAGCATTATTTTTGAATTCACCAAGAACTTAGATTTAAGTTCAAACCTTGTTATAACATTTCCCAATAACTAGTTTGGACCTATTTCATTTTAAAACATTGTTTTTGAATCGTTAATGAGGCACTTATGACAGGACGGGCGTTCGGGTTGCGGCGTATATAAGAGAGAGAAACAAGATCTAGGGTACAAATTTTTGCAGGTTTAAATTTTCATTGTACAAATGAGCGTCCGCCCTACCATACTATTTACATATTTACATAATTTGCGAGCTATATCTTGTTTCTTTCTAGTGTTGTGTAGCTATTTTCTTGTGGCATATTAAATCAATTACTATTTTAATGGGAATAAGCCAATTGTATTTTTTTAATTGTTTAATTTATTAATGTTTTGGATTTCGAGAACGATTTCCGAAGTGGAACCTGAAACGTAAATAAATTTATTTTAAACTTATATTGTGGCTTATTCCCATTAAAATATCAATTGTTTCTCTTTCTTATACACGCCTCAGCCCGAGCGCTCGTCCTGTCACAAGCGCTTCATTAATGATTAAAAAACAATATTTTAAAATGAAATAGGCCAAAATATTTATCGAGCAATAATAGAATCATGTTTGAATTTGAATTTAGGTTCTTGGTGAATTCAAAAATAATGTTTTTTACTTATGTTTTTGAGCCTTGAAAATCGTCATTTTGCGTTTTTCTTAGTTTTAAATAGTATAAGCGAATAGTAGAGGCACTATACGGGAAATCAAATCGTATCTTTTTTAGTTCTATATACTTATTCTGTTTTCCAACGGCTTCGTTGGATCCTTAGTTAATTTTATATAAGTGGAAATCGAAACGTCAAAAATTAAATTATTTTAAACTTAAATTGTGACTTACTTTCCAATAAAAATAGTTCAAATATTCCAAGGAGGGTATACAAACAATAGATCAGAATTTAACTGAACTAAATGAAAATTTAAATTGAAGACTAATAATTAAACATAATTTTACGCCAACTATTTTTAGAAGAAAAATATTAAAACACAATACAAGGTTAACAAAATGAATAAAATCATAAGAAATTGGAATCAAATAATTAGTTGAGAGAAATAACAAATGTGTAATGTTTATAAGGTTACACTATATCCTAATGACTCTGCAGAGTGGTAACGAAAATTCTTATGCCAATACTATCATTTTTAATACAACTTGAAACATATAGTCAATTAACAATAGTCACATAAAAAAGTCTATTAATAACGGTAGGCGTAACTATCCTAGAAATCAATTGGAATTTTAATCACGGCTTGTTTGTCACAATAATTTTCCAAAATTTGATTTATTTTTCAATATGCCAGACATTTGTGACTGTATAGGTACTTTTAAATGTTTTGTATATTTTAAAAGCGTTACAGAGAGAGATAGCAATGTTATTTTAAGCTCTACGTTTTTCTAATAATCGTTAATCTCCGTACTAGGTTTTTATTGAATCTAGGTTGTAACCTCGGAAACCTTTTTTAGATGGTGCTAGAAAGGTCACCAATGGAGACACTGCGGACGGCAGCCAGATGGTTGGTGGAGAGCGAGTCTTGGGTTCGAAACTAGCTTTTGGAACCAGGAATGGGTCCAACGGACGAAATAAGTAAAGATACGATAAGAGATATTGGAAAAGATACAGAAATAAACAAAAAGATAGATGGGTAAAATTACCAAAGATAAGATAAGATAGGGAACAGGGCGCCACTAAATTTTTTGGGGTTTAAGGAGAAAATTAAGAAATCTTAGAAAAGAAAAGAGATAAGGAAAGATATTTAGGTTCAGAGATCAAACCCAAGAAAAGATATCAACAGTTAATTATTAAATAAATTTGGTTAACACTCTGCATAAACAAATAATAAGTATATTAGGTATTATACCTACTTACCTACGAAACTTAATCAGCCTGATCTTTCTTCTGGTCGAAAGTATAATAATAATTTAATATAATAAGTAAATATTCAGAGTTGTGGTTATATCAGGAAACTTTGTTAGGAGTCGACAAATAAAATACATACGTAAAACAATAACAATATATTCAACAACAAAATTATGACGCTGCTGAATGCAACACAAGTAATAAAAATACACCAACAACTATGAAATTGTGGTATACATATAAAAATAAGCAGAAATATAATTAGAAAATACATTTACAAAGATATATAATACAATCATGCACAAATAAAGTTTTGGCGTATCTCGAGATATTACAGCAAAAAAATGAATAAAAATTATAACAAACACCAAAGATAACAAAAATTAACCAAATCTAAATTTACAAAAATACAAAAAGGTTACTGAAATGAAAACATAAAAATTTAACCAAACCGAACTTGGTTAAGTCGATTAGCTATCTCGCACTATTATTTAATAATAAACTGAGACTTAACTGTGCATAATTATTACTTATTGAAATTTCTTAGTGCTGATGGAATTTGGTTCGTAACAAAATATTGACTGTTCTTTAAATTGAGTGTAAAATTCAGTAGTTACTCTTAACTACATTTGAAGACATGTATGAACTTTAGATACGTCCAGATAATAGAAGATGATATGATACCGTACCATATTACTCGCCCAGATAAGTGGAGAACTAAGATTATGTTAACTTACAGTAATTCCTGATGGCTGCTGCCTTAAGTCACTGAAGTTAATACTGTACTTGTATTAAACACTGAATTTAATTAACATTAAAGGACTTTATAACTACATTTAATCTAATATAGTATAAAAAAAACTCAAATAAACAAGTGTATACACACTTATAAAGAAAATGCACAGAGAACGGTACGATAATAGAGATACAGTAAAATCTAGTCCTTATGCAAGGACTGTCCCACCAAAAGTGGTTCTTTTCTCTACGAGTGCCCACCGAGAAGTAAAACTTTCTTGCAAAAATTTACCCAACTACAAAAAAAGGAAGAAGGGACATCTCTGTATGTATCTCTGTAGGTATGTATTTCTGAGAAGGTAAAAAGTTCTACCATCGAACATAACGGTACCCTTCTAGCTACAAACGTGATGAAATATAAAATCTCCTAGATTAGGTTTTTCCCGAAAACCATTACAACGGGCGTTCGACAACAATTACCGAATTTATGAAAAAGAACCCGGAAAAGGATTAACTAAGGATTAGTCGAAACGGCGTCTTTAAATTTTAATTAATTTAATATATTAATTAAAAAAATGTTACAAAGTTTATATTAAAAATTACTTATGTAGCCTTCTTCTTAGGGTGCCTGTCCGCTCCGAACGTTGACGATCATTCTGGCATGATGACTTTGTTGTTTGCTATACGGAATAACTGTGTTGAGTTCTTTCTATACCATGGTCTTAGGTTAGCAAGCCAGAATATTCTTCTTCGTCCTGGGGTCCTTTTTTCTTCAATTTTACCTTGCAAAATGCATTGGAGTAGCTCGTATCTGCCTTTATTTCTTATGATATATCCCAAGTACTGCACCTTACTGCCCTTGACGATGTTAAAGAAATCAGCGGTTGTGTTGATCCTCCGCAGTACTTCTTCATCGGTGACTTTGTCCATGGTATCTTCAGGATTCTTCTGTATAACCATAGCTCAAAAGCCTGAAGTTTTGATAGAGTTTCCGCCTTTAATGTCCACGTGTCTACTCCGTACAGAAGCACTGAGGACAACGTCTAACTTGTTAAACTGTTTGTTCGGGCTGTTAGGCCGTTGTCTTATGAGATTAGTTCTCGACGTTTCGCCAACACTAGGGGTTGGCATCTTCTGGAGATGTTACTGCTTCGCTTGTACCTACGGAGGCAATATTTATATTTCTCACTCGTCTCCCCTCCACTGGTTTCGGCTTGAGGGGGCGTGTCGTCGTTTGTAGTAGCTTTTCTTTCTTCGTGTTTGGCGGGAAGGGTGTTTGTGGATTTTAATATTGGTATCCATGTCTTGTTAATTTTCAATCCCTCTTATATCCGATTAAAATTATTTGGGTGCTTATTATATTTCCTCCGCTTCCCGATACAACCGTGGGTAGTACTGTGAAGTTTTGTCCAGCATCTGCGTTTCTTCAAACAGTATTCGATGTTCTTCGCTTCCCAAAGCATGTTCGGCAACGGCAGATTTGTCGATATGTCCTAAACGACAATGGCTTTTATGTTCATTTATCCTTGTGTTTGTGTGCCTTTTCGTGGTTCCCACATATACCATTCCACATGTGCATGGTATTCAATATACTCCGGCCGTTGCTAATGGGTCGCGTTTGTCTTTCACCGATCTTAAATAGTCATTGATTTTCTTTGTAGGCTTGAAAATGGTCTTTACGTTGGCTTTCTTAAGTATTCGCCCAATTCTGTCCGTTACCCCCGATATGTAGGGCAAGAACACTTTGCTTTTACATTCTGTTTCTTCGTCCTTTCTTCTTTAGATATTGTTCATCGCTTTATGTATTTCTCTTCTGGTATAACCATTGGAGGTGAGCGCTTTTTCAATATGAAGAAGTTCACTTTGGAGACGCTGTGGTTCACAAATTCTCTTCACCCTCTCCGCCAGAGTTTTGATGATACCTAGTTTTTGGCTTGGATGATGATTTGAGTTCCTGTTTAGGTATCTGTACGTATGTGTAGTTTTCGATACACTTTATGTCCTAAGTAACCTTCCTTTCGATTTACTAATATATCTAGAAAAGCTAGTTGTTGATCTTTTTCTGTTTCCATCGTAAATTGAATATTGGATGTAGTGTGTTTATATAAGACAGGAAATCGTTCAGTTTTTCCACTCCGTGATCCCAAATCACAAAAGTGTCATCGACGTATCTAAACCATACCCTTGGTCTGTATGCTGAGACCATTGGACCGTCACTTTTATCTTATTTCTCAATCAGTTTTTAATGTTTACTAGAGGTTGTGATTTAAATATGAACTTATTTTCTTTTTCAGATTTGATTAGTTGGGACCGCAGTGGAAGTCCATATCTAAATACTAGCTACGCAGATTTAGTAAAGCAATACGCAGGTTTGATAACATTCTTCGTAATTGTCGTTTTACTATGTGTATTAATACCGATATCTGGTTTAATTTTTGCCTGCTTGCGATGCTGTGGATTGTGCGGAGCTAAAGCTAGAGTCAGCGAAAAGAAAAAGGATCTGTGCTTGAAGATTATTTTGGGCATTTTTCTAATAGTTTGCTGTGGAGTGCTTTTGTAAGTATTTATACGTATTATGACGTGTAGTAGATATTTTTTTTCTATTAATTGTCGCGTTATTCGGATGTTATGAATATCGTCGCTGCGCTTGCAAAAGTAGACAAATCAAATTTCGCAAAAAATATTGTATGGGCTTATGATCAAACAATATTGTCATTTATTCATGTCTAAAAACATTTTACATTATTATTATTATTAATGCTCAGTGAGTTATTTATAACTTAATAATGTGCAAGTGCATGCCATATATCCCAGAGTTCACAGTAGTGTTCTGTTCTTGATATATTCTCGCTCCAGTAAAATATTCTTACATAAGAAACAAATTAACCTTAGTAGCATTCACGTCTAACTCCAAACTCGCTACGATATCAACACATTTTTTTTATTGGCTTTAGGGTAAATACCCACACAGCAGACACAAATTTTTAAAAACAGATACAATACAAGGATTACACCGGGATTACACTCTTCTCGCCCAGGGGCCGATCAGGGCATTTTTGTAAACGATAAAAGGTAGGCCTCGGACAGATAGGTATACATACATTAAAGAAAGACATTAGGTATCAACAAAGGTATATTTGTTGTTCTGACATATGTGTATATTTGTTGTTCTGACGAAAGACAGCAAACAATCGTAAATTTCTTTTCTGTCTAAAGCAAGAAGATGCAATATATTATATGGGCTTTCAATGTTTAATTTTAAAAGTCTTCTGAAAAGCTCATTAGATTGAGCTCTATATTTTAAACAATCAAAAAAGATGTGGTCCAGGTCACCGATTTTATTACAGGCTTCACAAAGATTACTCTCAAGTATTTTTATTTTAAATAAATGTGCTGGATAACATGCGTGACTAAACTTTATTCTGCTGATAGTAGTTATACTTTTTCGACTGTAGTTTAACTTATATTTTTTCTGTATACGTTTAGGTATAACGAAAGCGCAACCTGTACCTTCGGTGTTTTTTGATCCATCAGTGTATATAGTCACGTAGTTTGGATGTTCCTCTAAAATTTAATTTATGACTATACTATTAAATGATGCTAACTCCGAATAAAGGGGTATATTCACATCATAGGAAACAAAGTGATCAAAGTAATCGGTCCCTACCTTTATTTGTAGTTTTAAGGTCACGTTTCTTAATCCATCACAAATGCGAGGAGAGTTTTTATGAATCCAAAAAGGCTTAGTTAGGTCGTATTCGTTTAACTTATATATGCTGCTAATGAATGGTGAGTTTTTCTTTAGCGGCTTAATAATCATTTTTTCAGCTAAAAATAATCTTCTCAGTTCTAATGGAGGTTCGATTGCTTCAGCTCTTAACGGTTCAACTGGTGTAGATTTCATTGCTCCCAGATATATTCTGAGTGATTTGTTTTGTATAATATAAAGCTTACGTAGATTTGATTTATTGGGCGTTCCATAAAGTGTACAACCATAATCAATTATTGATCTTATGTAAGCTATATAGAAGCTTAGAGCTGTTTGAGGTTCTGCACCCCACCAAGTTCGCATAATGGATTTTAAGAAGTTTAGTCCTTTATTTCATTTTGTCTTTATTTGTTCAATATGAAGTTTTTATGTTAATTTTCTGTCTAATGTGATTCCTAAGTATTTGATATTGGTATCCACTGGAAATTCTATACCATCTATTGTAATTTTCTGCATCGGTTTCATGTTATGCCTGGTAAAGATTATAACTTTGGATTTTTTAGCGGAGATTTGTAGCCCTAAATCACTGGATCTTAAAACGAGTTTCGTGCTTGAATTCAAACGATTGGTTAATTCGTCGAGATGTTTGCTACGTGTATAAACAATAAAATCATCGGCATATTGTGTAATGAAATGCAAAACCTTTATAAACTAGGTTTTAATATACAAGAAATTAGCATTGTTTTGTTTGAATGAATAACATGACAATTACATATGACATTAACTAAAACTAAGATGACAAATGACAAACACAGTTCACAGACCACAGGACATTCACCCCAACTTTACTTTTGAACAAAGTCTTTAAGGTAAGCAGGAGTGTTTCTTTCCCTGGTACCTCTTCTAATAAGACTGTCTTTATTTTCTTCCTTTAAAACACTTTCAATATTACCTTGATCTTCCAGAACGTTAACAGGAGAAATATTTGGATTTTACTCACATATACTCAATCTAGGGCTTGGTGGATCTTTGATAAACTGTTCATTAGAAACCGCAGATTCCGATCCACTAACACAGTCCAGTAGAGATGCATCTCCTCGTGGTGCAAGTTGTCTTAAGGCTACTGTTGTTTCTTTACCATCTTCACGTCTAACAACAGCATAGTTTGGACTTGCTTAAATTAGCTGTACTTCTTCAACGAGGGGTTCATATTTGGACTGCCTCACATTTTTTTTCATAAATACTTTTCCGGGGGTTATCAACCATGAAGGAAGCGCAGCTCCATTTATAGCTTTTCTGGAATGATGAAAAATTTGCTCATGAGGGGTACTGTTTGTAGATGTACACAAAAGAGAACGAATTGAATGAAGAGCTATCTTAACTACTTCTTATCACTGTTCAGTTTTAAATGTTTAGATTTTAAAGCAATAGTTTTCCATATAATTCCATTATATCTTTCTGTCTGGCCATCGCCTTCAGGATTGTAAGATGTTGTTCGGCTTGTAGGTATTCCTTGTGAATGGAGAAATGTTTTGACTTCTTGAGACATAAATGCCCCCCTTGTTCTGAATGGATATAACTAGGCATTCCAAATGAAGAGAATAAGTTTGTAAGACACTTCACAACAGTTTTCGCCGAAACATCTTGACATAGATATACCAAGGGGAATCGAGAATATCCGTCAACAATTGTTAGGATATATTTGTTATGAGATCTAGATAGAAAGCGGTCCTTTAAAATCCAGAGACAATCTTTCAAAAGGCGAAGTAGCTTTAATTAATCTCCCTTGAGTTTTCAAAAACTTTGGTTTTATCTCTGCACAGATAGGACAGCGATTGGTCATTTCACGGACTTCATCAATAGTATACTGTAAGTTATGTGTCTTTATCCAATGGACCATTCTGGTGATTCCTGGATGACACAAGGAATGATGTAGTTTAAATAGACTTGGTCGAGGCTTTATTGAACAGCTCACTCGTGAGAAAGTATCTTGCACTACATTCTCAACTCCTGGTCGGTACTGAATATCGAAACTGTAGCATGATAATTCAAGGCGCCATCTGATAATCTTCTCATTTTTTATCTTACTAGTGTGGCGCATATTGAACATAAAAGAGACAGACTTTTGATCAGTTATAAGTCGAAAATGTTTACCTATCAAGAAATGTCTCCATTTTCTAAGAGCTTCCACTATTGCATAAGCCTCTTATTCCACTGATGAATGATTTCTTTCTTCCTCCTTGGCTAAGAGAAGCAGCAATACAAAAATCTGAAGCATCAGATTCAACGATAAAAGGAATCTTGTCATCAATCGTAGTAACGGCTGAAGAAATAATTTCAGATTTAAGAATTTGGAAAGCTTCAGCTGCTTGTTCTGTTAAAGGAAAAGTATTGCATGTGACTAGTTTTTGTATCTTTTCTGAAAATTGTGGGATAAATTTAGAATAATGTGCAAACATTCCGACAGCTCTCTTTAGTGATTGTAAATCGTTTGGTAAGGGTAACTTCTTTAATGGTTCAAGTCTTTCAAGATCAGGCTTTAAGGTCTGATTTTCTATTTGATAACACAAAAGTTTGATTGAATTTAGTGTATAAGAACTTTTATTTTGATTTATTGTTAGATTGTATTTCTTCGCTACTTCCATAAATTTATTAAGATTTTCATTATGTATTTGTTGATTTAATCCACAAACCGTAATGTCAACAAGATATGCATATACACCTTTTAAATGTTCGGATTTAATAATACCATCGATAACCCTTTGAAAACAAGCCACTCCGTTGGTTACCCCAACGGAGTGGCTTGACAAAGGAATCCGGCAAAATGGGTATAGTTGGCCGTTGACTTCAAAAGCAGTGTATATTTTCTCTTCATTTTTGATTGGAATTTGATGGTATGCATTTTTAAGATCAATAGTACTGAAGACAGAATATCTTGCTACTTTTCTAACAATATCTTCAACATCTAGGAGAGGATAGGCATCTAAGTAAGTAAATTTATTAATCGTTTGTGAATAATCTACCACCATTCGCTTTTTGTTTGTTTAACTTTTTGTAATAAGTACTTGTGCACGCCAAGGAGAGTTGCTTTCTTCTATGATTCCATTCAATAGCAGATACTGTATCTCGTCAGATATGAATTTCCTATCTTCAGTTGAAAATTTTCTTGATTTAGTTGCCCTCGGTTTGCAATCATTTGATAGATTGGAGAATAATTTGGGTGGCTCTATATTTAAGTATGCCAAACTACAAATGTTATCTATACGATCAATAACTAAAGGCATTTTTGAGCCAGCAAAAGTGATTTCCAGAGAAGAATGTTGTTTAAGCAAGTCATGACCTATAACTACATCAGCACATAAATCTTGAATTATTGATAATTTGACAGTTTTATAGGAATGTTCGTTTATTTCTAAATTAACAAAGCAGTGTCCTGAGATAGTCGTTCTGAGTGCTGTTGAAGCCATTATTATGCTTGCATGACTTCTAAATGTTTTCACGTTTATAGAAAATGCATAATTCTTACTCATATATGACTCAGAACTACCTGTGTCTATTAAACTTTCAGTTGTATTTCCATTCACCTTTATCTCAGTAACAGTTTTAGATAAGCATTGAGGGGCAGCAGCGAGATTTCTAACATTGGAACTAGATGTAGTAGTAGCTAAAACAGCAGCTGATACTGAATTGGGCATCTGAAGCCTACATACCTTGGAAAAATGTCCAACTTTCGAGCATTTCTTACAAACTTTGTCTCTAGCAGGGCATAGGCTACGAGGATGCCTTTCAGTTGATCCACAAAAGTAATATTTCCAACTTTTCACAGCAGCAGAAGTATAATTAGTGTGCTCTCTGGTTTCGGAAGAAATTGCATTAATAATTTGTACAGGAGTTGTATAAGCCTCAGAGTGTTTTGAAGCTGACTCCAGAGACTGGGCTTTCACTATGGCATCTTGCAGAGTAATAGTGTTGTTTTCTAGTAAACCTTGTCTTATGTCATTAGAAAGAATGCCATTAATAAAAGAGTCTCTTATATAATCTTCTCTATTTTGGTCTGCAGAAACGGCTAGAAAATTACAGTCTTTGGAAAGCAATTTAAGATGTTGAACGTGTTGACCTATATTTTCACCAGTTTGTTTTTTTTTGTTATTAGGATATGTCTGGCAAAAATTTCATTTTTGGGTTTAACAAAAGCTGCTTCGAGAATACTTTTGGCTTCAGAATACTTTCTACAATCAGAGATAAGTTCATAGATATTGTTGCTCACGTAATTTACCAGTAGTTTGAATTTCTCCTATTCTGAAACATCAATCACAGAGGAAATAAAGTTTTCAAAGGTAGCTTTCCAATGCATCCATTCTTGAGGCGATCTAGGAGAGTTAGGATCTGCATCGAATCTGTCTGGTCGTAGTAGCTTATCCATATTTGATATTTCTTGTATATTAAATTGTAATGAAATGCAAAACCTTTATAAACTAGGTTTTAATATACAAGAAATTAGCATTGTTTTGTTTGAATGAATTACATGACAATTACATATGACATTAACTAAAACTAAGATGACAAATGACAAACACAGTTCACAGACCACAGGACATATTGTATAGGGCCACAAGGACAGATCCTTGTGGTAGGAGCCCTACTTGCCTGTTTATATATAATTTGCATATCGTGTTAGCAACTTCCTGAGGGATTTGTAATTGCATCATTTTTTCCCGTAAGATGAATTGACATTGTCGTAGGCACCTTTAACATCTAGAAACATCGTTCCATTATACTCGTTTTCAGTTAAGCCTATTTGTATGTCTGTAACTAAGTGTGTCACCGCATCTATGGTGCCAAAACCTTTTTTAAAACCCTATTGTGTAGTTGGCAGAGTGCCAGTTGTATTTAACCACCAATCCAATCGGTTTTTAATTATTTTTTCGAAAACCTTGAGTATACATGGCATAAGTGCAATAGGTCTATATGAGTCACAAAGGTGGGGGTCTTTGTTTGGTTTGTGTATTGGTATTACTATAGCCTTTTTCCATTCTTCCATACTTTCCCCATTGATCCATATATCATTTCGAATTTTGATTAGAAACATCTTGGCATTGTTTGGTAATTGGAATATCATAGGATATCTAATATCATCATATCCAGGTGATGTATTCTTTCTGTTTTTTTTATGATATAATTTAATTCTGGTAAGCTATTTGGTTGACTAAAAATTTTATGGTTGGTGTTATTTTGTCTTTGTTTTGAGAAAATGTGTGAAGTATCATCCAAAGCATTAGCTGGTGTAATTTTATCTAAAAATTGTTCTTGCCATTCATAATTCCCCGATGTATTACCTTTCATATAGTTCTGGCCTGAGTCCATATGTTTGTCAATGGTGTATTTCTATTTAAGTTTTCGCACCAGAGCTGCCAATGTAGTTTAGCTTTAGATTTTAAAAACTTTTTTGTTTTTGAAATTTCGTTTTTACATTTCACATAATTTTCCATGGTGCTTTGTTGCTTATACGTGTTGAGCATTTGTTTTCTTTTTTTAATAGTCTCTCGCAGCTTTGATGCCACCATGGTGAAAGAATAGTTTTTTATTCAGTTTAAAGGGTCAGTATAGAGGCATTGGCTGCCTTATTTATCCCTTTAATTAATAAGCTATAACTATGTTCCGCATTATTGCTATTTTTAGTGTGTTGTGAGAAATATGTATTCGCAACTTCTTGATATAGACTCCAATCTGCTTTATTCAAATTCCATTTTGTTTTTGGATGTAATATGATGTCTTTACTTTCCATGCCTTTGTTAATTTCTATAATAATTGGAAAATGGTCTGAACCCAGTGCATCAGGTAAAGTTCACATGCACAATTAATTGCTATATCTAGGGTTGCAAAAGTTAAATCCACGACTGAATTATTCCCATTATTTGTGAACCTTGTAGGTGATCCGGTATTTAAAAGTAATAACTCCGTATTATCTGAAGCGGTTATAATTTGCGTGCCTTTGGTGTTACTTTTGTATGATCTCCATGTTGAATGATGCGCATTGAAATCACCTCGAAATATACTATTTGACTTAGTACAGTTAAGAATTGCTTCCAATCGGCAGTTGTTCGTATGTCCGATGGGCATTATAATGAGAAACATGTTAGCGTTATTTCACTGTTATTCAATATTTGTATAAGACACATTAAAATATTTTCATTAAAAATTTTTTTAATTGGAATTTCTTTAAAACAAAATACATCTCTGACAAGGATTGCCACACCTGCATAACCATCATTTCTATCTATACGAATAATATTATAACCTTTGAAGTTATATTGTTTATCTGGTTTTATTCTGGTACATGAAGACGTGGAGCAGGTAAAACGATTCGTAGTAAAATCTGACAGAATGTGTGCAATTAGAATTAAAGGAAAAAATAACATGATATCGTTGATAAATATACATGCTCCAACAGAAGAAAAAGAAGAAGAAGTGAAAGATGAATTCTATGAAGAATTAGAGTGATTGTGTGAAGAAATGCCCAGACAAGACACTAAAATTATTATAGGCGACGCCAATGCAAAGGTCGGAAGAGAAGATATATATAAAAACATAACAGGGGGTGAAAGTAAACATTTGAATACAAATGATAATGGACAGAGATTAATCACATTCGCAATTGAAAACAGGATGAAGATAATGAGTACCCATTTTAGGAGAAAAAATATATATAAAGGAACGTGGAAAATTCCGGGGTCAAATGGAACTAATCAAATAGACCACATCTTAATACAAGAGAAGTTTGCGAATTTAATAACAAATGTGAAAACGTGCAGAGGGGCTGACGTAGACTCAGATCATTTTTTGGTTAGAATTAATATGAGAGAAGCAATAATTAAAAGGCATAAACGGAAAAAGAAAGTGCAACGTAAATTTAACTTTGAAAAACTGCGAAAATTTGAGGTAAAGCAGGACTATCAAAAGGATATACAAAAAACCTACGCTAAACAAGATAGTACTACTGTGAGTAACATACAACAAAAGTTCTTGAAAATGACAAACACTATAAAGGAAGCTACGTCGAAGAACATACCAAGAGCAAAAAGATTTAGAAAAAACCACTGGTTCAATGACGAATGCAGAACAGAGTTAAAAAAAAAGATCAGATTTGAGATTAAAAAGTTTACGTTCGCAAAAACAAGACGACCTAGAAAGGTATGCCGTACAACGAAAAAAAGTAAAGAGAATCCTAAGGGAGCGGAAACGAAAGTATATGGAGAATAAAATTAAGCGCATTGAAGAAAATTACAAGAAAAATGAAATAAAAAATTTTTATAAAGAAGTAAAATACATTAAAACTGGGTACCAGGGAAGAACGATGAATGTAAAAGATAAGCAAGGAAACCTGATAGTGGATGAAGACCAAATATGTGAAAGGTGGAAAGAATATTTCGAAGAGATACTAAATGACGAAGTGACTACTGAAGAAAATTGTTATGTTCCTAGACCTCAAATAGTAATAGAAGAAATACCAAAGCCCACAAGAGAAGAAATTGAAGAAATAATAAAAGATATGAAAAACCAAAAAAGTCCCGGGGAGAGCGGCATTGTGGCAGAGAACATAAAATATGGAGGAGAGGTCTTAATAAACAAACTTGGTGAGCTAATACTAGAAGTATGGGATGCCGAAGAAATGCCTCAAGAATGGAATAAGTCGATTATAATTCCTATACACAAAAAGGGAGATAGAACTGAATGCACAAACTATAGAGGAATATCCTTATTAGAAGTAATGTATAAAGTACTCGCCATACTAATTAAAAAACGATTAGAAATATATATAGAGAAGAATCTAGGAGAATACCAGGGAGGATTTCGGAAAGGAAGATCAACAACCGATCAAATTTTTATGCTAAAACAAATCCTGACCAATTGCTATGAATACAACATTTCAGCACAAGTACTTTTTATTGATTACAAAGCTGCCTACGATACAATAAACAGAAACAAGTTAATAGAAACACTAAAAGAATTCCAAGTGCCAGAAAAAATAATAAGATTGGTAAAAATGACAATTAGACAAACCATTTGTGCTGTGAGATGCAACGGTACAGTCTCAGAAGAATTCGAAGTGAAAAAAGGTGTTCGCCAAGGAGACCCGTTATCTACATTGCTATTCAATATAGTTCTAGAAAAAATTGTAAGGATTAGTGGGATAAATAGGTCCGGTACTATTTTATACAAGGAGCACCAATGCTTAGCATACGCTGATGATGTGGTTCTCATTGCAAGAAATGGAAAAGAACTATCAAATATAACAAAAAGACTGATTCGGGAAAGCTCTAAAATGGGACTGAAAGTTAATATTAATAAATCGAAGTACATGGAGATCTCGAGCAAAAAAGGAATAAGCACCAGGGGATCCTTTAAATTGGAGGTGGAGAATGGATCAGTTGTAGAATTCGAGAAGGTGGATGAATATATGTACTTAGGTACTCTTATTGATCAGACATGTAAAGAAAAAACTGAAATCAACCTGAGACTGACCAAGAGCAACAGGTGTGCTGGAGCCATGAGCAAAATAATTAAGGCCAAAGATATATCTCGTAATACAAAAATAAGAGTATACAAAACTATAATTAGACCCACAATGCTATACGCTGCCGAGACATGGACTATGAACAAAACCGTACAGAACACATTGGAAGCATGGGAAAGAAAGATACTTCGCAGAATATTTGGTGGAAAAGTAGTAGAAGGAGAATGGAGAAGACGAACTAATGCAGAAGTGTATCAGTTGTATGCTAACCCTACAATAACAAATGTGGTGAAAAAACGTAGACTAGAATGGCTCGGCCATCTAGAAAGAATGCAAGGTAATAGACTAGTTAAGAATATTGCTTGGAGAGTACCTGAGGGCAAAAAAAAGAGAGGAAGACCAAGAAAGAAATGGAGAGATGCAGTGATGGAAGATGTCAGAGAGATGGGAATCAGAGATTGGAAGCTGTTAGCTAAGAATAGAAAACGATGGAAATTATCCATCCAGCAATGGGCCTAAAAGGCCTGTTAACGCTGTACATACATACATACATGATGTCTTTACTTTCCATGCCTTTGTTAATTTCTATAATAATTGGAAAATGGTCTGAACCCAGTGCATCAGGTAAAGTTCACATGCACAATTAATTGCTATATCTAGGGTTGCAAAAGTTAAATCCACGACTGATTTATTCCCATTATTTGTGAACCTTGTAGGTGATCCGGTATTTAAAAGTAATAACTCCGTATTATCTGAAGCGGTTATAATTTGCGTGCCTTTGGTGTTACTTTTGTATGATCTCCATGTTGAATGATGCGCATTGAAATCACCTCGAAATATACTATTTGACTTAGTACAGTTAAGAATTGCTTCCAATCGGCAGTTGTTCGTATGTCCGATGGGCATTATAATGAGAAACATGTTAGCGTTATTTCACTGTTATTCAATATTTGTATAAGACACATTAAAATATTTTCATTAAAAATTTTTTTAATTGGAATTTCTTTAAAACAAAATACATCTCTGACAAGGATTGCCACACCTGCATAACCATCATTTCTATCTATACGAATAATATTATAACCTTTGAAGTTATATTGTTTATCTGGCTTAAACCATGTCTCTGAAATTAAGGCAATATCAATATTTTCATTTAAACATTTAACTAAACTCAGTTTATTAGCTACAGCCGATTGCGCATTCCATTGTAAAATCTTTATTTTATTTTTTAATTTATTAGCCATTATTTAAATTTGTTGAATTTGTTAATTTTATCATAAATGTATGCTTTATCTAACTTTTCCAAATCGCTAAAAGAATCAAACTCTTCGAGGACACTTTTAAAAATATTGAAAAATATGTTTATAAATTCATCTGTATTAGGATCAGGATCAGCACTGTGTAAAATATTTTAGGGAAGAGGTCTTTTTGGACCAAATTCAAAAGGAAACATAACTTCAGGTAAGGGAGATTGAGCTTTCCTTTTTTAAAATGTGAAGAAGTTTCAGGTTGACTTGGAGGTACTTTTTGTGTTTGTTTTTAGGTATTAGATGAGGATGGTTTAGGTATATGTTTGGTGTTAGTTTGACTTGGAAGAGGTGGAAAGCTTTCATTATTTAGCATACCTAATACTTCAAAACTATTCCTTATAAGAGTTTTTTAGACTGTCCTTTGCTTCTAAGAAAGTTAAATTTTTTTCGGCCATATGTCTTTTAATTTCGTTTTGTTCTTTAAATTTTGGACATTGTTTGGAAATGGATTTATGCTCATAGTTTTTTACATTTTATACAATAATTGTCCTGTGGGTCTCTACAGTTATGATCATCGTTTTTCTCATGTCCGCAGTTAATACATCTGGTTTTTGTACTGTTATAATTACGAAAAATGTGCCCATGTTGCAAGAACTAATATCTGGGTAAAATGTTTCCTTCAAAAGTAAGTAATACCATATACATATACTTTTTCTACATTTAAATCAATTTTTCTTTTGAGTCGAGTGACTTCCGTTACTGATATATTGGATATTATATTATTAAAAGGATATTCGTCATTAAAGGCAGTATCTACGTTTCTTATTATATCTCTTCGTTGAAGCAGATTATTTGGAATATATGCTTTTAGATGTTCCTCTTTTAAATTTTCTTTTTTTACGAAATTGTTTGTATCTATGGGGCTTTTAACTTGTACTCTTCCCCTACTCTATCAATACTAAGAATATTTTTGATTGCTAATTTTTTATGTAAAATATGACCTACCTTCATAGGATGCAGTTTGCCAATATTTTCTTCATTTGTTTTTTCAATGAATACATATACCTTATCCGTATAGAGATAACCTTTTTGTAGATTAAACAGCCTGCTTCCGTTTTCCTGTTCCTTGGTCTGTAGGCATTCTTTCACTTGGTCCATATTTTTCACCATTTTTGTAAACTACCACTACATACACACAAACAAAAACAAAAATAAACAATTAAATAAATACAAACACTGGGTTTATTTGCCTGGAGTGAAATTGGTTTATTATTAATAGTCACAAAAAACTGGTCTTTATCACTATTTAAGCACCTGTAAATTTACGTGTACTTGCTATGAATAATCGAACAAGAATAGGTTGATCAACACATTTCAAATGCATTTTGCTGACGGGTAATTAATTAACAAAATGGAGAAATGATATATTATGCTACTATATGATGTTGGGCCCTTACCCGGTTAGCCCAATCGAATGCACTTCGGAAAGATAAAGATTGTAGTACTTCTTTCTTTGTTTATTGATAACACAGCATTATATCGTAACCCGGTGTAATGTTAAATTTTTATTCCTTTAAATGTTAACTCCAGAGTAAAATCATAACGTTAAATTTTTACTCTATGTGTTAAAATTTTACTCTCTGATTCGGAATAAGTACCACATCGGAAATTGGAAAAGTTGATCTATTCTATATTAAATAAATATAGTTAGGTGATTGTTTAATTTCTTTACTAATTTGTGAAAGTGACCAATAGTGGAACAATTAGAGAACATTTTTTTGGAGCTTTTCAGCACCTCCGCCTATCATATTTGTTTTATTTAACTTATTTCAATTGATTGGATGCCTGAACTCCTTGTGTCATCATTTTAATTAATTCCCAAAAAAGACGGTCTAAAAAAACTAAAGTTTACATTACTTATGTATCTACACTTGACAAAGCGTGGGAACTCTAATAATTTAGTACTTTACTATAGGACCTGCATGTTGTTACTTATTTTAATTCTTAATAAGGTATATGAAAGGAGCTCTTTTCTAATGTTTGTCTTGTTTGAACTATACTATTCCTGTAATGCGGCATGTAAAAATATTGCTGCGTTCCATGAAGAGGTCGGTAGTGAAAGTTTTTTTAACATAAGATAAAAGGAATAACATTTTAAACACACGTAGTAAAAATTTAACATTAAAATTTTACTCTAGAGTAAAGGTGTAATGTTATAATTTTACTCTTAGACTAAAAATTTAAAAGAGTAAAAATTTAACGAGTTCGGCAGCGTAAGCAAGAGACAGTGTCTACTCCCGTTTCAAAATACTAATAATAATGTAATACCAGAAGTTGTTTTAATGACAACTCATGTTTTGTTTATTTGACATTGAATCACGCAATGTTTTGATTATTAGGATGTTATTCCCAAGCTTATATTTTCATAATTAAATGTAATGCCCTTTATATGAAAAAAAAAAAACCCTTGTGGGATACTCCACATCTTCCGGGTACACGAAAAGATGAAAGGACACGTTTATAAACTTTTTCTTTCATCTTCCGTCTGTTTATCCTTACATTATCATATGTGCACATAAAATTTACAATATTATTTACATAAATTCACAAGGAAACTAAATTCCTGTAGCTGGCTGTATACCATGTATCACAAAAAAATTATTTAAAAATTCCTTTATAAAAGGTATATATCAAAACACCCTACGGGATCATTGGGATACATCACAGAACGTTTTCGGAATTAATATTCCATCATCAATGTTATCTGGTTGTACATGTTTTGAGCCACTAAATACTTGGGTAAACACCCTTTAAATGTTGTTAAGTTAAATTTGAGTTACATTATTTGATTTTATATACTATGATGTTTAAGTTACAACAGGAATAGATAACATGGCAACGTAAGACTCCGCTGGAGGTTGCTACTCCTGAAACAAAGTGTCTACGAGGACTTGATAGCAACTGATTGAAATGACAATAATGATTAGTAAATTCGAGTCGTTCTTGACTAATAGCTTGTCTTCTAGTTTATATGTTATTTTACCCATTTTCGCATCATATGCTTCCTTTCTAATGTGTTTAGACCATGTTAATGTTTCTCTGACCTCTTTTGTGGCTACCCTTAATCTGTATTTTAGTTCCATGTAATAATCATCAAAGTTGTATAGCGGTTCCATTTTGTTCTGTACATTCGTAGGCAGACTACAGGTTTTTCTGAACACTAATTAGAATGGTGTGTAACGTATGGGTGAGTGTACCGAAATGTTGTATGAAAAACAGAAATATTGTATCCATCCATCCTATGGCTTCACTTCACAGAAGTAGAAGGTTGTAACGAATAATTTTGTCTACCACATGGGATATTATTATGGGGGGTTGAAAATTGGGAATAGAAGTTACTGGGGGTGGAGATAGGGTAAGCGAAATAAACGAAACATGCAAACGGCGCTCAGGGTTTATTTGGAGAAACTGGGTCGCGGATAAGTGAATGGCAAGGGGGTAGGATTGGGACAACTACAAAAAATGATACAAAGAGGTACTTTCATGAGTCTTCTAGACAAATGGACAAAACACAAGAAGGTCCTCTATCTATTTAAAATGGGACGTCGCTTTGAAATGCCTAATTGTAACGATTACAACTAGTTGTAACTATTGAAATAATTATTAGAAATGAAAAATGTGTATTTTTAAATGAAACTCAAAAAAGGGGTTAGATAGTTAGTTAAGAGAAACAAACAAAATGGTTTAGCCAAAAATTAAACATTTAATTATTGTTGTCTCACCACAAACAGTTACAAAAATAGACAATACAAAAATAATATATTAACAGTCACAAAAGTAAATACAAAAATAACAAAGAGAAACACTTAATATGTCCTATCCGTTTACAAACTCTAGGAGTTGGGGATAATACTAAACTTACTATTGTTACTGGCTATAATTTGTAGCAGAAATAAATTATTACAAATAAAAAATTATCTTTACAAACTCTTATGAAAGCAATTATTAATAAAAATGTTTATTCTTATTTTTCCTTTAAAATTTAAACACAAAAGTTACCTGGATTGCACTTAAACTTCTTTGGATGAAAACTAGACTTCACTGGAATTTCTGGGGGTAGAACTGGACTTACACTTTCTGCCACACGAACAAATTCATCTCGATACTATGAAAAGTATTTTGAAACGGCTTCTTAGGACATACAAATTTGAGGTTGACATTGGGGCACTGGAACACAAACTTTAAACTCAGCTTCTTAAAAAACAAGAAAATGGAACATGTGGATATCTTTCAAAACCTCACTTTAACTGTAACTATTAACTGACACAATATACATTTCCATGACAAAGGACGAAAAACGAAGATATTACAAATTTAAAGAACAATTTTGACTAACACTGTAAGCAACTGCAACCGACAGCGACCGACACCGACCTTTTCGGCAAAACCTTCTCAGCGATCTAAATGGATGTTTATTTGAAACGCAATATCGAGCGGCTTTCGATCAAAGAATATGCGTCTGTGAAATATAAACAAACTCTAAAATGGTTTATAATCGACCTCAACGACGCAAAAAGGATTGAAATTACTTTGGTGTTTTAATACGTACGATAGGAAATGAAATACACTATTAATATTCTTCTTCTTCGGTATTTTAACAAATACGGGAGTATTTCAATATATACCAAGGAATTTTAAAATGCCACAAAGTCCATAAAAAGTCTAAAATAATAAAATATTAGAATTAAGAGTGCATTGACTTTTTTTATAAAATAAGACAAATTTTAGGAAAACAATTATAAGAGTTAAGAGTTTTAAAATATATGTGGTATATAAATAAAACATTCATGTTGGTTAAGAATGTTAAGATTTAAAGGTAATTTAACTACAGAAGCAAAATGTACAAAATAGTATCGAGTTTGTATTTACTAACAAAAGTTTGGTATAACTAGGTGCTATTCTTATCTGGTGCTTGTAAAAATAAACTCCTAATCCTGAGGATGTTTAATAGCCTTTTGTCCAACTTTAACTCACCCATCAACAAAAAATATTCTTGATTTTTTCGATTTGGAATACTATACCATTTTGGTATTGTACCTTCTTCTCTTTTAGCAATGTTTATTAGATATATAAAAATTAATGTATACTGTTTTTATCTCCTACTACTATCGCCTACCATTTTTTTTTCGATATATACCCATAATTCTTTAGAAATAAGTTGCTACAATCACATTGGTCGAAATTGCTACAATCTTTGTTTTTTTTTGGAAAACATTGTATAGTATAATCATTATTTGGGTAAATATCCAAAACTAGTAAAACCATAACAGGAGGACTTACATCAACGTCATACGTCTCTTGCTATGTCATACCCCCCACCTAACGTGACTAGTAGCGCCGTTGCCATTACGAACGGCTGGGCCCATGCAAATCACTCTCCCCCCGTCCTATTCCACTGACACTACTATTTGTGGTAGCTCAGACTGCCCTGAGTGCCCTGGCTCTGGCTGGCTAATATCGGCGAGGTGGCAGTGGTGCCAACTCTACGCGTGAATACCTAAGCTAAGCGGCGGCGGCAGTATTTCTAACTCTACGGTGGCAATCAAACGTAGGAAAAGGCTTTAAAAATTGTATTTATAAATTATGTTATTGCAATATTAAAATATTTTTGGCTGTCCAGTTTTCGACTTTCCGCGGTCCGGAGTTAAACCGCAGTCCACCATTTGCCGATCATTGCTCTAGTGTTTCGCACACATTTTTGAATTTATAATGATGTGCTGAGCTATCAAGCCCAAGATGACAGAATATAGGAAAAATGCATAATATTAAAACTCACTAAAGTGATAAATATTTTCTTCCATCCAATCCTTCTATATTTGATCTGTTGAAAACGAATAAGTGTCATTACACATTTTTTGCTTAAGTTATACTTATATTAAAATCTGTATGAGAAAATAATCTATATCAGAGTGTTACATTTGTTCATTAAATCGACAAACAGTAAACTTTTGTTTAAATAAAACTGAATGCAAAAAACGAATATAATCAACAAATTTTGTCGCAGGGTAGTAGGTTTAATATTCAATTCTATATATTGAATCATTGATGCCCTACTAATTGTGGAAAGAACACAACCTCGAGTACTAAACAAAATAATCAAAGCGACTAAGCAGTTTTTTAGCCTCGTAACGTAGTTACTAACCCGAGTTTTCATAGTAAGTTTGTGTTTATTAATTAAGATTGTTTTGTTTTCAGATTTGGAATTGTTAGTGCTTTCGCCACTACTCATGGAATAAAGGTGGGTGTCAATCAGTTAAGAGATAATGGCAAAAAAGTCTACAGCGACAGTGTAGGGTATATGGACGATATCAAGGATCATGTTCACTTGTTACTTGAAAAGAACTATGATGAGTTTAGTGAATCCTTTAAAAATACGTTTAATGGTAAGTGTAATGAGTAAAAGAGTACTCTGTTGACTACTTGGACCTGGCTAGGTATTTGATGAACTTTTTACTTAATAAACTGTATGTTTGTAAGGCGAAAACTCCCTACAATTAATGATATTGGCTTTTGCTATATTAACGTACCAGTAAAACATGAAGCTTTGAAAACAAAATTCAATCTCATGACATTATCATGTAGAAAACTGCGTACTGCTATGGCAGGGGAAATATTACAGCCCTTAGTCCCGGGCGGTCCTTTGGTGGGCAAGAGGTGTCAAGAATCCCCAGGCTAAAAATACCAAAATCCATTCTAAGGATAGACATCTGAAATGTTAGGAACCTCTATGATTCCGGAAAATTTGTAAATCTTGTTCAGTAGACTAAACGCTTAAACTTCTCAATCGAGGGTGTAAACAAATTACGATGCTCTAGCTCAGGAACACGGAGACACAAATATGGTATATTACTGCGGGAGCGATAACAACTATAGCATAGAAGTGGAGTAGACATTTTCGTAATAACAGATATCGAGGAATATGTACTTAACTTTGGCCTATGCTAATAAGCGAAAAAATATTGGTTTTATAGCTACGCGCTTCACCATTTACTATTAACCCAGTACAAATATATTGTGCTACTGCTAAAATATAGTACAATAGCAAAGTCATAATTCTGTAAATTAAGCTTATTGGAATATTAAAAAGCTTAAAATCCAACGATATAACATAGGTACATAATATGAGATTTTAATGCTAAAATAGGTAAAGAAGGTAGATCAAATCTCGTACGGGAATTGAGGGGACAGGTCGTTTGATTTTTCCCTATGATACAATATGCTAGTAACACTTTATAAATCAACGTAGATTATATTCTTCTTCTTCTTTTGGCCTCATAACCCTGGATGGGTCTTTGCCTGTCTGGCTATGTCCTTCCATTCAGATCTCTCTTGTGCCCTTCTTCTCCATTGTCTTATGTTCATTGTTTTCAGGTCGTCTTCCACGTCATCCAACCATCTCGTTCTGGGCCTTCCTTTTTTTCGCCTTCCTATGGGCTTCCATTGTAACATTTTCTTTGTTGTTTTTGCATCGTTTTGTCTCTGCACATGTCCCAGCCATGACAGTCTTTGACTTTTCACAAATCTTACAATGTCATAACCTTCATTTAACTCATTAACCTCGTCGTTTCTCCTGATTCTCCATGTGCCATCTTCCTCTTGTACCGGGCCATATACTTTCCTCAGTATTTTTCTCTCGAATGTCCTGAGTTGGGCTTCATCTTTTTTCGTCATTACCCAAGTTTCACATCCATAGGTTACTACGGGTCTAATCAGTGTTCTGTAGATAGTCATTTTGGTTCTTTTGTCTAATAATTTCGATGTCATCAATCTTTTATTAGCATAGTATGTACGATTCCCGCTGGAAATACGTGCATTAATTTCGCTACTTACGGAGTTCTTCTGATTGATTTCTGTGCCGAGATATGTAAAGGCATCCACTCGTTCGATAGTATAGTTGTCTATTGTGATATTATTTTCATTGTCATTATCAAAGAAGCATAAGATGTACTATTGTTGTGAATTTATTAAAAGGTTCAATATTTATAACACTTACGGATTTAATTTATTTCTTTATTTATATTAACTTATCTGACAATAATTTATATATATCCGTACGTAACAAATTCGCGAGCGCGGGTCTTGAGAATTAACTGTCCCTTCCAAATAAAGTTCCGTTATTATATACCAGTGCCGTTATCTCGAAAACTCTAAAACCTTCGATGGCGAAACGATAAAGGCAAACTGGATTTCCCTCGCATCGGTTCTGGAAGGTCGCTCAGGTAAATCGAAGTCTCTCGTAAATTCTAAAACATATTAGAATAAAAACATGTTTACAGGTTAAAACTATGACTCATATTTTTACGTAACATTGCCCCCCTCTCAAAAGATGGTTCCTCCTGGAACCTTGTCGGGACTAGAACTGGAACGGTATGCTGGTATCGGCAACTGGACCCTCTTTTACAACTTCCAGTTGTATAAAAATGACAAGGGACGGTTTTCTCTCCGCACCAGTAACTATGCGGATTGCAACAGACTAACACCTGGACTTCGGTGTCTTTAAAGATCTCCTCCACCATATTTCGGATAACCCTCCAATCTAATTGGCGGCACTCCAACTTTGGCATGGCTAACTTTTGCACGTCGGACTCTAGTACGTGCCCTCTCAATTGAAGTAAGGCTTCCCATACATCTCGGTAGGTAGGTTGGTCACGGGCAGTGTCTTTTGTTACCAGGTAGAAAAGGTAACGTGATACATCTTGGAGTTTCAAGGTTTTACCGGGAGCTGGCACCTGGTATTGAAGTTCTGCAACTCGACCAAACTTCCTTCGAAAGACGGATGCCAACCCTGGTGCGTCTTTAATACTGGCCGGGATGGTAAGGGCCAGCGAGTAGTCATCGGGGAGCGCGAGTAGATCTTGCTTTTCTTCAGTGGTAACACCATGTCTCGCTTTACCGGTACCTCCATAGGCACCCATGAATTCCTCAAACGTGAGGTCAGACACATCGTGGACTTGGTTTACTTCCACTTCTTCATCTACGTCGTGGTCACCTTCGAAAGACGCCAACCGGTTATGGTGTACTATCATCGGCTTTCCCCTCGGAATCTTGCTTATTCGGTAGATGACATCGTTGATCTTCTCCATAATTAGGTATGGGCCTTCCCAAAACTGCTGCAATTTGGGAGCACAACCTTTTCGCTTCTTGGGATTATAGAGCCATACTTTGTCGTTCTTCTTAAAGCAACCCTTTTCGGCTTGTGTATCGTACCGTTTCTTCATTCGGTCGCTAGCGATCTGAAGGTGGGAACGGACCAACTCATGTACATCGTCCATTCTTCTTCGTAATTCGATCACATAATCTTCACCTGCTACATCTTCTCCAGGTCGACATCCAAACTCGAGATCACAAGGTAGTCGCATTTCGCGTCCGAATAGGACTTTGGCTGGTGTCTGGCCTGTTGATTCGTTCACAGCAGATCTGTAGGCCATTGTGAAGAACGGAAGATATTGGTCCCAGTCTCGCTGATGATCGGACACCATCTTTGTCAAATACTTGCCAACTGTCCTATTCATCCGCTCTACCATACCATCAGATTGCGGATGATATGCTGTAGTTCTTGTTTTCTTCATGCCTAGTCTATCACATATTCCTTGGAATAGATCGCTTTCGAAGTTCCTGCCTTGGTCACTATGTATCTCCAAAGGCACTCCAAATCGGCTGATATATTCTTGGATCAACTTATCTGCAACGGTGGCGGCCTTCTGGTCGGGAAGTGCGTAAATCTCGACCCACTTAGTAAAGTAATCCATTACTACCAACATGTACTTGCCTCCATTTTCACTTTCTGGAAATGGCCCAGCGATGTCCAAAGCTATTCTTTCAAACGGGCTTCCAACATTATATTGTCTCATAGGAGCTCTCCTTTTTCGGTGAGGCCCGTTACTCGTAGCACAAATAGTACATTTCTTACACCAGTCTTTTACGTCGTCGGAACTGTTCATTTAATAAAACCGTTCCCGAATTCGCTGAAGGGTTTTCCTTACACCAAAATGCCCTCCCGATGGACTGTCGTGTAGCTGACGAAGTACTTCGGCTATTCTGCTCTTTGGGATCACCAACTGTCTTCTCTTCTCTGAACCGTCATCATTTTCCAGGACTCGTTTAAGCAAGCCATCTTCGATGATAAATGAGTCCCACTGGGCCCAATACGTCTTAACTACTGAGCATAGGTTTGATATTTCCTGCCAAGGTGGTCGACGGCTTTCCTCTTTCCATTTTCGGATTTTCTGTATAACTGGATCTCTCTCTTGTTCTTCCCTTATCTTAGTAGGCGTCCAGTCGTCGTTGACAATCGTCGTTCTTAGCACTGCTGCTTCCTTGGATTCCGTTTTGTTGCAGTGGGAACACTCTGCTGGGCATGGCCTTCTGGAAAGAGAATCAGCGTTTCTGTGGCTAACTCCGGCCCGGTGCTCAATCTTAAAATCGTATTCTTGGAGTCGTTCGATCCACCTGGCTATCTGACCCTCTGGATTCTTAAACTGCATCAACCACTTAAGGGCGGCATGGTCGGTTCGGATTAGAAACTTTCTGCCATAGAGATATTGATAGAAGTGCTCTACTGATTTCACTACTGCCAGAAGTTCTCTTCTCGTGACGCAATAATTCCGTTCTGGTTTTGAAAGAACTTTACTAAACTATCCGAGGACTCGTTCCTGTCCTCCTTGAATCTGAGACAGCACTCCTCCAATTCCCACATTACTTGCATCCGTATCTAAGATGAACTCTCCTTCTGGCAGTGGATACCCCAAAATTGGTGCTGTTATTAAATGCTTTTTCAACGTTTCAAAGGCATTTTGGCAGTCTATATCCCAGCAGTATTCTCTTGATTCCTCTGTAAGTCGCGTTAATGGCTTAGCGATATCTGCAAACTTCTTAATAAACCTCCGGTAGTAAGTACATAGTCCAAGAAAACTTCTCACTTGATGTTTGTCAGTTGGTTTTGGCCATTCCTTAATGGAATCGATTTTTCCCTTATCCACGGCCACTCCTTCTTTACTGACTATATGACCCAGATAATTGACTTTACCTTGAAATAGCTGGCACTTCTTGGGGTTTAGCATCAATTGGGCAGCTTTAAGTCGATTAAAAACGTTTTCTAAATTCCTCAAATGATCTTCGAATGTCTCCCCCAAGACGATTATGTCATCTAAATAAACCAGGCATGTTTTCCAAGATAACCCTCTCAACACATTTTCCATAAGCCTCTCAAATGTCGCAGGAGCATTACAGAGTCCAAATGGCATAACGTTGAATTGCCACAATCCAGATCCTGTGGTGAAGGCTGTCTTTTCTTTATCTACTGCCAGCTTTATCTACTACTTTATCTACTTTATTTACTTCCAGCCAATGTGTCCAATGTGTCATCGATCCGAGGCAGAGGATAACTATCTTTCTTGGTAACGTTGTTCAGCAAACGGTAATCCACACAGAACCTCGTCGTTCCGTCTTTCTTCTTAACCAGGACCACCGGAGAGACCCATGGGCTCGTAGAAGGTTCTATCACCCCGTCTTTCTTCATTTCCTGAACAATCGTTTCAGCTTCCTCTCTTTTCGCCTGTGGTAATCGTCGAGCTGTTTGACGAATTGGCTTAGCATTACCAGTATCAATTTTATGCTTAACAACCGTAGTTCTTCCCGTCTTTCCTCCTTTCGGTACGAAAATATCACGATACTGCCGAAGAAATTCCCTTAATTTCCTTTTCTCCATCTGATTTAGAGACTGTCCTGCAACTGCAACCATTTGGTCGAATTTATCGTTGGAATTATCAGATGTTGTCGCCTGACGGATTATGGATGTCACAGGTACACAAGTTCCTACTTTTGTCTCTTTCTTTATGGTCACTGGGTAGTCGTTAACATTGATAAGTCTCACAGGAATTTCTTTAGCCGAAGTCACCAATTCCTTTCCAATTATGATTCCACGGCCAACCTCATCGTCGTGGTTCCAAGGCTCCATCATAACAGGTGTCCCTTCGTCTACAATTCCCTGTAGTCGCGCTACTATGATCGTTTCGCTTCTCGCAGGCACGACTGTATCTTCTGTTTTGGCTGCTTGCACAGTGTTGTCATTATGTGGATGGAGAAATACCTCCTCGTTGCCAACTTTGATTACCTTATTCTTAAAATCCAATTGGAATCCATGCATATTCATTACGTCCATTCCTAATATAACATCCTCTTCGATGTCAGCAACTATAACAGTATGGACGAACTTTTCTGCTCCAATTCCCAATTGTACCTGGATTTCTCCATGAATGTTAGCATTTTCACCTGTAGCGGTCCGAAGTCGCAACCTCGTTGGTAACAGTTTCTTTCGGCTGTTTATAACTGTCGGGCGTATAATGGTTCTGGTCGCTCCGGTATCCACCAACAACGTATGCTTTTTACCATTTATGTCTCCATCTACATATACACTATCCTCACGACATTTCAAAGAAGCTATTAGTATAAGAGGATCTTTGGAAAAGTTCCGGGTCGAAGCTGCTCCCCTAAAGCCGACCCGTTCTAGTTTTCCTGGTGGTGAGTTTCTTGATTTGCGTCGTACCTAGGGTGCTTACAGGAGCTTCGTACGTGTCCTATTTCGCCACAATTCCAGCATCTGATGGTTTTCGTTTTCTTGTATGTCATGCTTTTCATCATATTAACGAGCTGGTCAAGTTTATCTTCATCTCCTTCCTCTTTTACAGTCCTAACTTTACTGTACCCGCCAGAGGCCTGCGTAGCTGACTCGTATTCGAGGGCGGCGGATAGGACATCAACCAGCGTCTTGTGACGAGCTAATCGCAGTGTTCTCTGCATTTCATGATCACGAAGACCATCAATAAACGTTTGAACGGCCAATTTTTCCATCATGTCTTCGGGAGCTGTTGGATAAGCATATCGTACTAATCTGGCAATATCTACCTCATATTCTTGAAGAGCCTCCTCTTTCTTCTGTCTACGATTTTTAAGCTGCGACTGATATACATGCTCCAAATGTTCGTGGCCATATCGCATATTTAACCTCTTCTTTAGTTGTTCGAAATCATCGGTCTCCTCTACGGCTATGGTCTGAAGCACATCTAAGGCATCTCCTCGAAGAGCGATAGTCAGGTTTACAGCCTTTTCTTTTTCAGACCATCCATTCGCTCTTGCGGCTGATTCGAACTGTTTCATGTAGTTGTTCCATGATGATTTTCCGTCGAAAGTTGGGACTTTAACATGAATAGAACCTCCACTTCCTTCAAATTTCGGCCGTGTCTCCAACTTACATTTCGTCTCGTCTTCTTTTATCTCCACTGTAATCGGATTGTTACCTCTCTCTGCTGTCCCTGTTTCCTCCATCTTCTTTTCCATCTCTTTCCATATCTTTTCTTCGAAGGCCAACATATCAGCAGCAACTTGGTTTTTTAACGAAGATATTCTATCGTCCAGGGCAGACATCTCAGAAGTGACTTTAGAGATTTCCGAAGAGATGTTAGCAGAGACTTTGCTTTCCAGCGAAGAAATCTCGTTAGAAACTTTGTCTTCCAACGAAGCGATGTCGCCGGAAACTTTGGCTACATCAGAAGAAACTTTTGAAATATCGTCAGAAACTTTGTTCTCTAATGATGCGATGTCACCAGAAATTTTGGCTACATCACCGGAAACTTTGGCTACATCACCAGAAACTTTCGAAATCGACGAGAGGACAGCATCTTTAAATATATAAGTCTCTGGATCTAGTCCTTCTTCTAGCAAAGCGTTCTTTAGTCGTTGGACTAACTCAGCCTTTTTTCCGGTAGAAGCTAATTCTCTGTCTTCAAGATGTCTTCTTAAATTAGTCACTGTCAGCTCATAAATCGTCGTCATTTTCACAATTTACAAATATTCACTTGTATTATTATTATAAGTCTAATTTATGTTCGATCTCACTTCTGCCACCATTTGTTGTGAATTTATTAAAAGGTTCAATATTTATAACACTTACGGATTTAATTTATTTCTTTATTTATATTAACTTATCTGACAATAATTTATATATATCCGTACGTAACAAATTCGCGAGCGCGGGTCTTGAGAATTAACTGTCCCTTCCAAATAAAGTTCCGTTATTATATACCAGTGCCGTTATCTCGAAAACTCTAAAACCTTCGATGGCGAAACGGTAAAGGCAAACTGGATTTCCCTCGCATCGGTTCTGGAAGGTCGCTCAGGTAAATCGAAGTCTCTCGTAAATTCTAAAACATATTAGAATAAAAACATGTTAACAGGTTAAAACTATGACTCATATTTTTACGTAACACTATGTACATAAGAATTTTCGTAAAATTGTCAGTAGCAACTAATATTCTAGTAGATTCTAAAACCACTAATATCCTTGTAGATAATAAAGAAAAAGCTATCATTGATGAACTAGAAATTTTTAAACATGGAGTAACTATGTAACTCAGTGATTCTCTGTAGGCCGCGTAGGGCTCCCTCTTTAGGAGGGGGGGGGGGGGGGGGGCGTGAGCATGTCCGAAAAAAAAAAAATTAACTAATTAACTAAAAACCAAAGCAAAACAGAATTGTTACAAAATAAAATACACATGAATACTGATATAATAGGTACACTTATAAAGAGCACTGTAATATTGCTACACATAAACTTATCAATGCTAAATTATGAACAAGTTTAATATGTATTAGTGACTTCCTTAGGCCTATTTTGGAGAGCCAAGTTTATCGAAACAGGGTGTAAAATTAGAAATAGACGCTTCCGGATCTTTTTATATATTTAGCTGCGATCTGTATTTGGTCTTCCAAATCGTGGAAAATCCTGTTTCGCAAAGGTAGGATGTTAAAAACGGTAATAGTATACGAAAAGCTCTGGTTTTCAGTGCAGAAAACTCATCATTTACCCCTGCCCAAAATTTAAAGAGTGTTGTATTATTAAGTTGTTTGTTGATTTCGGCATTTGCCGTGAAGTCTACGACGGTTTCTTCTTCAGCAGTAGAGAGCCCTTCGGGTGTAATTTGAAATGAATTCCTAACCCACTTGTAATTAAGTATTAATTTGTCATCGGCAAAAAAATGTGTTTTAAAATTTTTTTCTGGAAGCATCATGAAGGACCCCGACATTTTTCTTATGTAAAAGTGGTTTCAGTTAAATTGGCTGAAACTTTGCAGACAAGTAGCTTTGGTTATGGTCATCAAAAGTTTTCAGTGTTTTTATGTTACAGAAGTTCAAAGTGTAAATACATATTTGTATGATATATAAGGTGTTAGCAAATAAGTGCAACATATCAGGGAGTGACTTTTCATGACAAAATAATGACAATTGACTATATAAACAAATGTCTGCAAATGCATCGTTTTCCGTGATACGGAAAAAACGCCATTAAAGAAATTAGAAATTTTAACAATTGAATGAAGAATCGTCTTAATTGAAAACGAGCAATATTGTGTTACCTCCTATATACAACTCAGCATACAATCGTCGAGCTTTTCGACCATTTCCATTACTTCGACCATAGACAAAATGCATGTCTGACAATTCCTCATTGGTAAAATTCTTCATTTTTTTTCCAGAAAAATTAATTAAGTATTAACAATATTTGGAAAACTAAAAGCTAAAATACCTCTCTAGCTACGTATTAAAGAAATTAAAAATACGGTAAAATGTTTTATTTTTTTGCATAAAAGCAACGCCTTATGTAAAAAAAACAAAAGAGATTTTTTGTCACAAATTGAACGGAAAATTAAAAAATTATGTTTAATTAGAAGTATCTCAGTGGCGTACAATTTGTTTTAATTGAGACTATTATTGTATGCGCACCAATGTTGAATGTAAAATCCACATATCCACCACGGTATCTTGGAAAACGAATCATTTGCGGACATACGATATACAAACATACACTATATAGCAAACTCTCATTTTTTTTTATGCAGAATCACCCCCTAAAGTTTCTCCCACTTATTTGTTAACATCCTGTATATTATTCAAATAAATATTTAAATGGACTAAAAACCGATATTTTGAAGTTGTGTAACTCACACATAATTAATTTATTAAGGCAATAATATTGTATAAATATTTGCTAGTATAAATATTAACCACGTTCACACTAAAGCAATTTAAGATAAGCGATATATTGCTAAAATATGTAAAGATATGTTGCAACGATATATCGCGAGGAACGTTCATGTCCAGTCGGATGTAAATCGGCGGATAAAAATCGTTGATAAAAATTAAGTGGAAACAAAATTCTTCTACTTACTACCAATTACTGTACCAATCTATTCACATTGTATTTTAGTAAATAACGATTTTGGATTGTAATTTTCCTCGTTACAAAGGATTTGCTTGAAAATTTGGATTTAGGTTCCTCTTACCCTTTACTTTACTTATGGGCTTAAGCCCAGGGTTGCTTTCACTTGGAGGGTGAAAGCCACTCCATCTCGGGGGTACAAAAACATACAAGTTCGGTAATGAATAAATTGACTAATTCTAAGCAACTTTTATTTTATCGAGTCAATACTTTTTTAGTTATTTACGAGTAAAAATGTCCATTTTTCAAAATGAAAACCACGTTTTCAGATGGTTTTTCACAAATAACTCAAAAAGTAAGTATTTATCGAAAAAAATATTTGTAACACAAATATAGCGTTTATAGAAACAAAAAAGTGATGTAATTATAAAGTCTATAGACCCAGTAGAAACAGAGTGGTAGCTCTTGAAAAGTAGGTTCTCATCTGTCAAATTCTAGTCGAATATTTCAACGTGAGATAACCAAAAAATGAATCACTGTTCGGGGAAAACTCATTAAAATTTTTTGAAAGTGTTTCAAAAAAGCTTTATTTTTGCTTTTTAAAAAAGTTACTAAGCGAGGTACGCTCAAAATAAAAAAGTATAAACATCGTGAAAATCTCCCCAAATAAAATTAATCGTTACCGCTTTACAATTTACTTTATTTATGTATTGTTTATAATATAATCTGTACAATCTGTAAGTTTATCCGGTTTAAAGTGCTTAAAGCACAGACATATGTACTTTCATCATACTCATCCTTACAAACTAATGAGGGTTGTTTTTTTAAGTTAAAATAAAATAAATTCATAACATATTGGTTAAAAAATTATTGTGTTTACAGTTTCAATTAAAAATACTGCGGGCTGATTTTTTATAAAGGTAGAAATTATGTAGTACAAAATTAAAATAGTAAAAAAATCTAAATTTGATGTCACTGTATAATTAAATATTTCTAAATTGCTTGCCTATAATTTTAAATTTTTTCTTAAATGGGTCGTTTTAACCTCTAAAAAAATAAAAAGCAACCAACTGCACAAGTCCACTTTTGAAGTGTATGTTTTGAAGCGTAAATATAACCTAAATCCAAATTTCAATGCAAATCGGTCGAGACAAGGTATTCAATGGCATTATGTTAATTATAACTAATCTAGAGGGTAAGATTTAGGGGTAAAACAGTATAAAAATCTATGGCTCTGTAACGTGGTGGACAAAGACGCAGCAAGTGGGAGCAATAAGGCTGCTGAGTAATACACAAAGGCTAGCATTTCTATGTATTATGGGGGCCATAAAAACAACTTCTACAGCGGCATTGGAAGTCTTGCTCAATCTTCCACCACTTCATATCGTTACGCAGGATGAAGCCAGATTTGCGATGCACAGATTAATACATAGTAACACATAAGCCACTTTTTTACGAACTGCACTGGATCTTGTTATGGAATTTCTGTTAGAATATAAATTATTACAGATATTATATGCTTCTTGTTGACTTCTACCAAAAAAACACGATAAATATCCTACATCAATAAAATTTCAATTCGTTTCTTTTCAGAAAACGATCCATTGTGACTTTTAATAAATACCAACAATAATGGTTTATTGAAATGTCAAAGTTGTTATTGTTGTAGTCCATCGTAACGTAATGTAATGTAAGCAGATATAATATAAATCTATTTATTATAGTTATAATGATGGAATTTACGCATATAGAAGATTACAAAAGAAATATTCAATATTTTTTAGAATTTAAGTAAAAATATAAAGTGATTTATTGGATATAAAAAAAATCAATACATTTTTAGAATACGGCAAATCCTATACTTAACAATATAAATAAGATCACCAGTGGCGAATTCCTTAATATTCTGTAGTGAAGGGAATTACGGCGTCATATTTTGTATTTTAAAAATATATTATTTATAGTTTAAAAACGAAGCAAAACAAACCGATTGATTTTTTTTATGTTGTAGAGTCTGGACAGGAAATAGTAGAAAATTTGCCTCAATGGAATGATATTATGATAATAACGAATATTTCTACATTTTGTGATAAATTAACAGATCTGAAAGCCGAACTACAAAGTTTTCAACAGCAGACCAAGGAACTGAAAACAGAAGGACAAACCTTAATCGATAGTAAGTAACTTAATAAGTAGCAACTAAATAAAAATAGTTAAATTTTTCCCTTCTACTTCCATTTCGACCATGAACTTGTTTTTTCCATAACCCTGTTCTAAGTAATCTCGTTCTTCAATACACGAATTGCTTTAATAACCAGACGATATACATTTTTATTTCTACCATTTTTTAAATCCTTTTTGTTTTCTTTTTCTCCCCTCTTTATTTTAAATAAAATGTTTGTTTTATATTTAGAAATCTGCCCCCTCACGAAGACGACCATTTCTTCAATATCCTACTGGTTTCATTTTCTTCTTCTTCATCTTTTACTTTCTTCTTCAGATTTATTAATAAATCCTTCATGTGCATTAGTCATATATGCACATATACTTCATCTAATTTACATACCGTTGCACGTCATCCGCGTCATAGCCCGTGAGGTCACATGATACCAATACGAAATATTTAGGTAGGTGTGTTCTTTTTTAGAATCAGTTTGCCGAGTACATTGACATTAGGCCCACTAGACATATTTTATTATATACGCGTAGAAATAATATTTAAAGATTTCTATTAATGTTAACTTAAAGAAATACACAATAATATGTTTCATTTAATTTGTATAAATGCATTATAAAGCGTTTTTATGAAGAACATTTGTTCGGAGCACACTGTAACTGTAATCGAACGAAGGTGATATTTTGGCATAAATTGCAAACACTTATTTGACAGTTGCGGTGTTGACTAATTATAATAAGTAATAAAAAAAGGGTTTTTTTTGTTTAAGTATTCCATTTTACATCTTTATACGATACATACAAGCGGCTCAAATTGTTTGTAACAAGATTATTTTTTAACTCTTGTTTTGTTTCTATTTATGTACATTAAATATTAATTTGTTTTGTTGTATAACCCACTTTTGCAATAATTATGTGACCTATTTGATTTAAAATGGATTCAGGATTTTTTATACTTTGGCAACTATGTCAACTTTGATCTCTGTCAATAATAATGACGTGCAACGGTAGGTTAATTAGATGGACTGTAGTATAAATCGTAGTGCTTTACAAATTAGTTTATACCCACAAATATTACAACTCTCTGGGATACGATTTAAAATAATATTGATTTATTTTCATATGTACTTCAACTTACTTTTTTATCCTTTTTTGTTTAAATATACGAGGCGTGTTTTTTAAGTAAGTACCGTTTTTGGAATTAAAAAAAGACGTGCAAAGATATGGCAATAATTTTATTTTTACATAAAAGCCTGTACCTTAATCTACTTTTCTACATAATTTCCGTGAATATTGAGGCACTTGTCATAACGTGGCACCAGTTTTTGAATACCCTCCTGATAAAAATTCTGCCGCCTGACTTGTTAACCACTGCATCACAAATGTTTTGACTTCGTTATCGTCTTGAAGACGCTGACCGCCCAGGTGTTTCTTCAAGTGCTGGAACAAATGGTAGTCGCTGGGCGCCAGATCAGGGCTGTATGGAGGATGATCTAGAGTTTCCCATTTAAATGATTTGATGAGATCTTTGGACTGATTAGCCACATGTGGACGGGCATTGTCATGCAGCAAAACGATACCCTTACTCAACTTGCCACGTCTTTTGTTCTGGATTGCACGACGCAGATTTTTCAATGTCTCACAATAAGACGCTGCATTGATTGTCTCATTACGAGGCAGAAACTCCACTAGGAATACTCCTTTTCTGTCCCAAAAAACTGTGCACATGATTTTCCGGGCAGAAATTGTTTGCTTAAACTTCACTCTTTTGGGTAATGATGAATGTCGCCATTCCATGGATTGTTGTTTCGATTCTGGTGTGACGTAGGCCACCCACGTTTCGTCACCAGTAACAATTTGGTCTAAAAAATCTTCACCTTCACTGTGGTACCGCTCAAGGAAAGTCAATGCACTGCCTAAACGTTGAGTTTTGTGCAAATCCGTCAACATTTTTGGAACCCAACGTGAACACAATTTCCGGTAATTCAAGTTCTCAGTAACAATGCGATACAAAACACTACGAGAATACTGAGGAAAGCAGTCGGACAATGATGAAATTGTAAAATGTCTGTTTTCTCTCACCTTTTCGTCCACTTTCTGCACCAAATTTTCATTAACGACCGAAGGACGCCCACTCCGTTCTTCATCATGCACATTTGTGAGGCCATCTTTAAATGCTCTCACCCATTTCCTTACTATTCCATCACTCATAATGTTTTGTCCGTAAACTTCAACGATCTCACGATGAATATCGATCGGTTTTACGCCTTTAGCACTAAGAAATCGTATAACAGCCCGTACTTCACAATCAGCGTGACTCACGACTGTTGGAGGCATCTTAAACACTGGAGTAAACAAGTATACAATGAAGAATCAGACTGTAATGGCGTCAGTGCGTAGACGAGAGATGTAGGTAACCAGCGCTCATGCGCGGAACGCCGACAGTAGCGCTGCGGCGGCGGAATCGCAAAACGGTACTTACTTAAAACACATGCCTCGTACATTAAGTTTAAACCAATACCTGTAAATTTTAATTATTACTCTCTCTGTTTAGAGTACCTATTCCTTTATAATCATGTTTCTTTGATTTATAAGTAGGTCTTCATTTCTCTTTACATAATTAATATGTATCGGACCGGGTTGTAAATAATAACAACAGTAACAATATACATTAAATAGGCCATCGTCGCGTCTGTCGTACTGAGTTTTCTCTCAGCTGATTGTGACGTAACCGCACTGCATGGTTGCCAATACATCACAATAATCTTAATTAGCAACAATTTGTGATTGTTTTAAATTTCTCTAATAAGTAACTATTTTGACAGTTTTGACATATTTCTTTTGGGCTGTTTTTTTCACACCGAGCCAGATGCAAATATTTACGATTAGGAACTCCGTAGGAAATTAGGCAAATTGTCTATTTTTTAACTGTGTACTTCAGATGTAAATCAAACATCTGAGAGCGAAGGATCACCTTGGTTTGGTTTTAGTGCTTTTGTTAATTTTGAAACCGAAATATACTAGTAATATTTGTGTTAAGTGTTTTAAAAGTTCTTTTGATTTTGTGATAGAAGGTAAGTCACTCATTTACCATTATTTTACATCACATTTTGCTTCTAATTAGGAATTTAACATTATATCCTAAAAAGTATAGCTAATATTATTATTTAAATATATCAATGATATAGAATCATGAGAAAAATATAGAAGTATAATTTTTACATGTTTATAGATAATATTATGTGAAAATCTATCTAAAACAATATAAACAATGATAAACAATCATATTTATTGATATAAGAGGAAATGTTATCACACTTAAAGTAAACTAATTTGACATACTATTGCTAATCATTTTTTGTTGCAAATTTAGTAATATGTATGCAGAAAATAGAACTAGGCGCATGGTACAACTGTGACTCCAAGCAGCTGCAATCGAAAGATCCCACACTTCAGATCCTGAAGAGGACATGAATATTTCGACAAGCATAATAGACCAAGTTAGTTTTTCCAGTACAGAGAGCGACAACTGCAATAAGTCAGATGTGGTTCAAGATTCCACTACAATTATACCGAAATAACATCTGTTAAAATCTGGAACTAGCGTTCAACAGAGAAGTATTTTGAATAATAACTATTATGGGGAGTCCAGCCAAAGCTGAGGTTTAAGAGGCATCCGCATCTGGTACCGAAAACCCATTTTTGATTCTGCGTCGGAATACCAATCATCAAACGGTGAAGATAGTAAAGTATCGAAAATAAAGAAACACATACTCAAACAGACAGACACTATCTTAATTCAAATAACGAAAATGATGGTCGAAGAGGCATGTTCATGGTTTTAAGATCTCTCTTTACGTCGTCTATCCATATTTTACGGGCCTTCCTCTTGTTCTGATTCCTTGGGGCTTCCATCTCTGGAAATAGATGGAAGATTTAAGACTTAATGGAAAGGCTTATACAGGATTTAAGATGAATAGTGATTGAGTTTACAAACAAAATGTTATAAAAAAGGAGCGAAAGATAGGGCCGAAATGCAATGGGTACGTCCAAAAATTAAAAAAAAAAAAATAAGAAAACGGAGGAGAGGAGTTTTGGAAACTAAGTTCTTGGGAAACAAAAAAATCATTTCTAAGGGGTTTAGTCACTAGACCCATTAGAAATGAATTTTAGATTTTTTAGTTTAGACTTAGTTCTTCCAATAAAACCTAAATATAGACACAACAACAAAGAAAAACGGAAGAAAGTAAGTTGGAAATGCTATTACATTGTGAGCAATCGAGAAGATAATTCAATTCAAAATACCAAATCCAAAAAACAGGTTTGCAAAGATATGTTTTATGTAAATTAGATATTGGAGAAAAAACAGTACAGAACTGGACAACGAAAAATCACCAGGATTATTTAAAATACTGGCACCCAAGGATCAGAAGAGCACATTCAAGATGGTTTAAAAGATGTTAAAGAGTTTTTTTCAAATTTACCCCACTTAAAGTCTCATTACTGTAGAACTTCAGTGGAATACATGTTCGAAGTACAAGAATAGATCCGTATTGGAAGATGTTTACCAGGCTTTTCAACTTAGATAATCGAAAGCTCGACAGGAAAAAGAAAATAGCAAAACAAAGTGCCAAGAAAGTGAGAATATTTTAGTTTTTGCAGTAGATCTTGAATCAGTGCTTTTAGCTCTTCGTTTAAATACGTATTCGTATGGTACGAGGACCAAGGTAGTTTTGAAAGTGATATTTTTGCATCCACCGTAACAAAATTCCTAAACCAAAAGATTAATGAATTTTGACCTATAAAGATCATTATTTGGAGCAATAAATGGTGCTATCAAAATAGAAACATCAAACGATCCAACGCCTTACTCGATATGTCCAAAAAGTATTCACTTACTATAGAGCAGAAATATCTCTAGATAGGGCATACCCAAATGAGGTACACTCAGTACATAGTCCCAAAGAACGAAAGTTAAGTCACAGAAAAGAAATCTACTTCCCTGCTCATTATTTGCGTATTATGAGAGAAGCAAGGTATACCCCCTCTCCTTTTCAAGTATTTGAATAATAATTAACGCACACAGATTTTTATAAGTTTGGGTCAAATTTTTATTCTAGCATAAGGCCCGGTCATAAAACAGTGACTGGTCCGTCCGTCTGCATGAGAACATTATGCGTCTGTAGCATATCAGTTACATCAGAAGTTACTTGACGATGATTTTAAATTTTTTGATGTTTTTTTTATCAGTGGGTAAAACAAAGAGTCCATAATTAAGTAGGTTTCATTATTGTTCAACATAAAAGTAATATCTCATATCTTTTTTATGGTAACTCGTAGTCAAAATAGGTAATTATATTAGATATCTATAACTATTTTAGATAATAAACTTGGAAATCACTTAATTGGATTACATTATTCCTATAGCACAGTCAATGGTCACAGTAAATGGTCACATTCAACCACTTTTCATCATCAGTTGGTCTACAACTCTTCGTGCACCTTGACCTCCCTCAAGACATTCTTCCATCCTTCTCTGACGAATGTCTGTCTTCCTTATCTCCTTACTCTAATCTCACTTAAATCTTCCTGCACATCGACCAAATATATTTTAGTTTAGTTCACTCCTTTTTTATTTCCACTGGTTTATTTAACACAGGTATTTTAGCAGGATCACTTTCATCCATCCGCACAACTTGGCCCATCTATCTTGGGCTGTTAATTTCGATCGTTTTTATGATATCTGCATCACCAAAAAGTCTATAGAGTTTGAAATTGTATCGCCTTTTCCACAGACCCTGTTCGTTAACTCCGCCACATATGGTCCCAATATTACTCTTTTAAACATGTGTAGGAACTCTGTATCTCGAGTCGTCATTGCCTATTTTTCCAATCCATAAGTGAGCACTGGGCATATTATGGTTTTATAAAGTTTGCACTTTCTTACTCTTGGCAGTGTATGTCGTACTCCGCGGTTTTTTCTAATATCTGTCTGGTGGATGATATGGGGTCAATGGTAGATCTGTTTTTCAAAAAAACTATTTGGAAAAATTATATTATATTATCAAAAAACGGTGCGTCTTTCGTTAATATCAGGGACAAAATTTTGTATGCCGTATTAGGAAGGCAAATTCCTCTAAAGTTTGAACAGTCGCACACGTTTCCTTTTTGTATATATGGCAAATAATTCTAGTATTCCAATCTTCTGGTAAACCGCATTCTTGCCATAACTGTATTAATAGTTTGTGAAAGAGGGTTTGACAGCCACATTTAAATATTTCTGCAGGTAGATTCTCTGCTCCAGGTAATTTCTTTCTGGCTAGAGACTAAATTGCTTTATTTATTTCTTCCCAAGTTGGTAGATTAGTTTTCTCCTGTACTAGTTCTATATCAGTTATCTTTCAGCTCTAATTTCTCTATTAAAGTATTCCTATCACCTTTTTAGTAGTTCATTTAAAAGAATTCCATTACGAGCCTTAACTTTGTTTGATTGTGGCTTGAAAAGCTCTCTTTTTGTGTTAACTTGTTTGTCAAATTTTTGTGTGGTTCTCTTATCTATTTAAGTTTTCCATTTCTCCGAACTCATTATTAATTTGTTGCCGCTTTTTCTGTTTGTGCTTTTGTTTTTCCTCCTTTCCATTTACTCAATAGTCTTCAACATTGCTTCTAGTCTAATTTATCAACATTATATTTAATTAATTATTTTTGGCTTAGTTTTATCGTTTGATATACGTGCTCTGAGACTCACAGCTATGAGATAGTGATCTGAGTCAATATTAGTACCTCTATAACTTTTGTTATCCTTTGTTAATCTGTAATCAATTACCACCAAGAAGACTTGATACATGGAGTGCACCAGAAGACAACGAAAATAATCTGATAAGAAACCAAATTGATTACATTCTCGTTAACAAAATATTTAAAAAAGGGATTAAAAACGTGAAAACATAGCCTAGTGCTGATACAAACTTTATTGTGAGGTCTTGAAGTGATAAAAGTTATACTTTTAAAAGCGTGGACAATTTTGAATAGATAAGTGTAGTATTCGATGAAAATGAAAAAGAGAAATGGGAGCTCGAAGTCAGAATATCGAAAAAAAAAAAAATTAGGCAGTTTAATAGCCCAAATGAATTCATAATACGTTTCGAGATATTCGAGATATACGTTCCGAATATATAAAACAGTAATTAGACCCACAGTAACATATGCGTGCAAGGCATGGACATTAAATAAAAAGGAAGAGGATACTCTAAAAAGATAACTGACAGTTATCAGACAAAAAAAAATTAGGCAGTTTAATAGCCCAAATGAATTGATAATACGTTTCGAGATATTCGAGATATACGTTCCGAATATATAAAACAGTAATTAGACCCACAGTAACATATGCGTGCAAGGCATGGACATTAAATAAAAAGGAAGAGGATACTCTAAAAAGATAACTGACAGAACAAAGACAGAAGACGGGTGAGAGAGAAGAACCAACAACGAATTAATGGCTTTGTACAATGTACCTACCATAATCAGATTCGCGTTAAGTCGCAAAGGTTCAGATAGTTGGGACATGTAGAAAAAATGGAAGCGAACAGAATGCCTAAATTAGTTATGGCCAGCAAACTAATCAGCTCCAGAAAACAGGTAGGCTGAATGAGGTGGATTAATAAAGTGGAGGAAGACCTTAAACACATCAAGGTGAGGGACTAAACAAGTAAAGCACAAAACAGAAGTAAATGGAGGAATATTATTTATGATATCCTTCAGAGCAGTCAAGAATATTTTGTATATACTTACGTTTGAATTTTGTTTAAAATAATTGTAATTACTTAATCTTATGATAGTATTTTATAAAAATTGCCTAGGTCTTAATGGCCTGTTGTGAGTATTAATTAAAAAAAAATAATTCTTTTCCTCACTATAAAGCCACACTCACACCAAAGATATGTTGTATTTGATGGCAGCTATAGTATATTGTATTCTGGAGAGTACCGGTCTCTTTCCATCGTATTTCTTGTATAACTGTTATGTCCATATTATTTTTATTAAGAGTGTCTAACAAATATCTCACATTCCGTGTTCCAAATCGAATACTCTGTTTTCATTTGTCAGGTCGTCTACATAAGGTTCGTCTAGTTTTTGTATTTTCAGCTCTCGTAACAATGCTTTTTTTCAGGGTAGAGATATTAGTCCTACGCCCAGCCCCCAGATTGGAAGACCAGGGACTTTTCATACCATACTTACATATTATACCTTATGAAAAGGGTTCCAGGGCGTTGGAAACTCGCCTTTACCCATCCCATCGCGGGTAGGATCTGCAGTGCCATTGAATTGTATGTCAACTTAGGGGTTGTTTGGTATTTAATGACATTAGTCACTTGGCATAGCTACTGCCACCAAGACCCATTACTAACTATTCACTCTCCTTCTTTCTGATCCGGTCTTGCTACCGGTAATGGTAAAGTTATTTACCACTTTTACTCTTGGCAAAAGTAGATCTCTATGTGAAATTATTTCGAAAACCTTCTACAATGAAAATAACGAATTCTTTATTTTTTAATTTTTGGTTTGTTTGCGTTAAGATTTTTTTTTGTAAATGGTAAAGTAAATAAAATTTATAAATTTGTTTCATGTTTCATGAAATATCCTTTTTTTTTACTACAACTTAAAATATCTTCAAAACTATTATCTATACACATAGAAAATATTTAAGAGGAATTAAACTAAATTGACTCTAGTTTATGATGGTGATATAAAATACAGGGTAATGCATTTAAAAATATTGAGCAAATAATGAATTTGTTTTTGACTAATCCTGTATTTAATTTAAAAAGTATTAGCAAATTTAATCATTTTTTGAATATTGCTCTGAAGCTATTCTCTTGTGGCATGTTAAAGTAATTACTATTTCAATGGGAATAAGCCATAATTAAAGGTTAAAGTACGTTTATTGACGTTTCAATTTCCACTTCGGAAATCGTTCTCAAAATACAAACGTAAGTAAATTAAACAAATTTTATTTTTTTTTACTTGGTGAAAAATAATTTAATTTTATCTGACTCATTTGTGTTGACAATTCAGACTTTAAAATGATATTGCCAATATTGTTGAGTTGCGTTCCTGGGACGACTTTACTTGTAAGATAGTTCATTCGATTACATGAAATCAACTTTAACGTGAGAATATCCGTCAGAAAAAATCATACCATGTAATTCGTTATTAAAAAGACACATGCCATGATGACAGTAAAAATCTCCTGTAAGTGGTTTCATAGTAAATTATGAGGAAAAACCAGGAAAAAACCTCATAATACTATCCCTACATGGTAAGTATTTGGTCGTGACGACTTTAATGCTTATTAAGATAAGAAAATAATGTTATAAAATGTTTCTCTTTTCGTAGGAAAGATACTAGGGAAAATTTAATAACAAAATATTATAAAAAAATGCAACTGGAGTGTCATTTCATTTTAACTTCTTTAACTGGACTCAGCTTAAAAGCATAATGTTTTTATGGTAAAGATTTTATTTATTTTTATTATTTTTTTGTTTTTAGATATGAATTTAATTAAAAAAGATTTAACTACGACGTTACAAAATTGTGGTGCCTATTGTGCTGCTGCTAACGAACTAGTCGATGGATTAAACATCAATATAGACGTGCAAAAAGTAGGTATTAGTAGGTAGTATTATTTCGCAAGGCAATAGATAGAACATTATTAAATTATTTTTAAAAAGTCGATAAACCATTTAGGTTTAAAGAACATAAAATTGTTAATATTTAAATTGCTCTTCTGCACTAAATTTTGTTTTTCTTTTATTTCTTTTATGTATAATAATATGTGTTGTTCATTAAATATAAGATAATATTAGATACGCATTAAGTGAAAATTAATACTTAACTGAAGCATTTTCCTTATAACTTTCACACATTTGTTCTGGCTAATTGGCTTAGTTCCAGTGCCATAAAACAAAACACACACACACACACACACACATTTTATTTCTTCATTTTTCAATTTTTTTTAAGATACTCTTCAGTTTCTCCAAAATCCATCAGTTTTATTTCTTTTCTAATTTTAGTTATTGTGGTCCTATTTAGTGCCACTTAGGTATTTCTATTTTCGAAATATGATTCATTCTTATATTGCTTGTCCTGACAAAGCTATTGATATAAGATTTATTATGCAGTTATTTTAGTTTTTTATTTGTCGTCATTATTTTACGTCATGGTCTTTTCACAATCATAATCTAAAGAGTAGCTATACGTTGGTGAAATATACCCCTTTTAATGTATGATAAATAACCTCCTAATTTTTAATTCTATTTTGATTATCCCTATGGGATCTCGACATCCCAAATTAAATTTTTTCAAGATTCTATCTTGGCCATGCCAAAATCCTTAATGGACATGCTTTATCGACGTATCTTCTCTCAGGTCTTCTTTGACCTTCTTTTACTATTAATCCTTTAGTTACCATTCCTTTAATTACCTTCTCTGATCATCCTCTACCATTAATACTTCCAAGACTGCAACTCAGCGATTCTTTATATTGTGTCTCAAGCGAGCAGGGATTCTCTAACACCGTCCAAGCATAGCCGAATAAATATTTCGGTTGGGTACAAGTAATTAGGTATAATTACTTCGGATTATTCTTTCGAATTTTTGGTATATTTCCATTAAGCGATGGTTCTTTTTGTTGTGTGTATTTAAATAAAGTACTTCTTACTCATAGGAAATGGATTTCAATTATAAATAGTATGGCTTTAAATTGTTTGATAGATAATACAGTTACTATTTATTTGCTCTCTGCTTGTGTAAGAAAAACATAATTTACAATTATTGTTAACACGTGATCGTATGATTCACCGTGCGGCAGTTGAAACTTAAGAGCGGTGTGTCTTCTCGGGTCGGCAGTTGAACGTAAAGAGAAAGAGATTTTCCGTGCAATCTTTCGCAGAGTCAAATTTTGGACCGCGCAATGATGCAGCGAGAAGTAAGACGTGGGAACGCTATTGCCAGTTTGGATTAAGTCCAAACAGTGTCATTATCATCTCGACGTTAAATATAATTCGTTCATATTTTTAATTGTATACTCTCTTATTTTGCATCATCTTCTAATAAGTTTTATAGAATTTGCCTTTCGGTTACATTGGAATTCTTCTGCTAGACACCAAACTACTTGTCCATTTCCATTTCATACATCTCACTCTAACTCTGATGAATGAACTATACATACAGTATACTTGAGTATAGTACAGAAGAACACGAGAAAAGCGCGAAAATTTTATAAGGAATTAAGAAAGGTAGACAAAATATGCATAAGAAAGAAGAGGAGACACGAAAACGACCAAATGCTAAAAATGGAGGAAGATTTCAATCAGGGTGACATTGGAGGAGAATATAAATTCCTGAAATAACTCAGAGAGGAATATAAATGCGCACTAATCTTTTTAGAAATAGTCAAAGACAAATTATTAGTGATAAACCAGCAATAAAACCAGGCTGCAAAAGCCTGGGCCAGGGCCAGGGTTAGGTAATAGAGTAAATACAAACAAATATAGCCCATGCAGTATTGAATTTGGAGATAAAAATAAGGTGAGAACCTGGGTAATGAATTAAGATACCCACTCCCAAGACAAGAAATAATAGATGAGATTAAAGCATTGCAGAATAATAAAGCCCCAGGTTTTCATAAACTAATAAAAGACATGCAAAACATAGAACAAATTTCTAGTAGACTGAAAAAAAAACAAGTATATGCTCAATCCACGAGAAGGAAGACAAACTCAGCTCAAAAGTATAGAGGCATATCCTTTCTCTGTGTGAGCTATAAGCTGTTTACGTGGATCATAAACAGGATATTGAGTCACTTCAGAGAGCAAATCATAACAGAATACCAGGCAGAACTCAAAGGACGGTCTACTATTGACCAGTTTTCAACGTAAAATAAATACTAAATAAAATCTGGGAGCTCAACATAGATATCTACCAAATCTTTGCAGATTTTCGACAAGCCTATAACGACTATATAGATAAATATACACAGAGATGAAATTGGTAAAATTAATTCAAGTCATCATGACTCAGAAGCGCAAGTACTAGTCCAAAACCAATTAACAGATTCCTTCCAGATAACTAAGGCTGAATCAGGTAAATCGGCTGGCTCTGACTCTGTTTAATATATGGGTGGGTGGAACCGTAAAAGAGATACCAGAACTTTATGTGGGTCTTGAAGAGTGTGTGAAAGAAATAGGACTAGCCGTCAACGTAGATAAAACTACAGCCCTAATGCGGGCAAGGAAATAACGAAACTTGCAAAATTAAACAATAGACACGAATATTGAAGTTGTAAAACTGCTCACAGACCTGGGCGTATAGAAAACTGAGGACTGTAGCGAGGTACAGGGAACACGGGAAAGGATAATGATTGTTAACAAAACATAATTTTATCTGCCGCAGGTGTATGTAAAGAATAAGGTTTAACCACGAGTTGTATCAATATTACAAAGAACCCTCTATAGCAAAGTATGTAAACATAAAAAAATTGCGCTTGGCAGGCTACCTTATAAGAATGAAAATCTAGTAGAACGCTTAATGGAACTATGGTGAGACGTCGGCCAGTAGGGAGACTAAGGAAGAGCTAGATGGACGAAGTGAGAACCGACGCTAAAGAGATATTAAGGGTTGATAACTTGTGGAGAACAGCCAAGAAAACGGATGCTTGGAGGTGGATGCTGGGGGAGGTCTGGGCCCGACTTAAGCTATAGCGCCATTGGAGAGACAGAGAGATCAAAATTACGTCGAGCGCATATTATATCATAGGTATTATCTCTGTAATTACCTAGTTTAAACCCGCTACTCTTCAATTTAATATTGAACATAATCATCGACGAAATCAAAAATGCAAGACAAGGGTTTAAATCATGGCAGGAATAACGAACAATAACTATCGACATTCGAGGATATGGGAGTAAAAGTAATTAGGGAAGCAAATATATTAATAGTTTAACTATTTGCAGAAATCTTTTTATCGTTTGCATAATAATTAAAATTATTTACTTGATGGAGCCTGATTTTTTTTAGCTGCATCATTTTTTTTAATTATGGAATTGTCTATGTAGCTTTCATCCACTGCTGACATTTTCTATCCACCATGGCATTTCAAAGCAGTTATACCACAACCTGCATCAACGAGTAGATTTGCAGAAGATCTACGAAAATTATGCACATATTATTTTACTGGATTTTTTATTTTTAGAAAATCGGCAACATCTTTCCGCATTTTGCTAAATTTAGTAATGAGTTCTTTGGGAAGTGTGTTCACAGTTCTGATAGTTTATAAATAGCAAATCACTTGTAATATAACCAGGACGAGTAGTTGTGTAGTTTTTACATATTTCATAAAAATTATCGGTTCGGTTTGGGTTATCAGCCACGCTAATTTGAGCCATATTTTTATAAAACAGAACTATATATTTCTACTAACCTTTTTTTTTATATCATATTAGTGCGAAATATTTAATAAGTTACTTAATATTAAGTTATTTAATATTCACCAAAATAATAAATTTTGCTAATATAACATTTGTATTTATTATTTTTTTTTGCATTGAAGTATGACAGGACCTGTGCGAGGTTGCCAATTTTGTCATAGGTTTTTCTCAGTTTTAAACATTTTAAATGATATAATTAAAGAAATCAAAATATTTCTGGATGTAATTTACACAAATACACACGATGGGAAATTAATTCAATATTTGCAAAATGTTGAATTAATTAAAGAACAATTTAAGAGTAAAAATAAAAGAAGATGTATCCCATAGGCATTCGTATTGTTACGAACATGCTTTTGACATGGCTCATATAACGGTTACAACTCTAACAAGGCCACAAGAACATTCGCGATCCTTCGAGTGAGAGACAGAACAACAGGTCACGTAGGCGAATTAGAGGTGGGACAACTCCTGAATGTTCTGGAACTTAATACTTTTGGTATATAAATGACGCGATGTTAGAAGTTAGTTTAGTTGATAAGAGAGTACCGAACTGTAAAGTTATAAATAAATATATGTATATAAATTCGAACCGCTCGTTTTATTTAATCACGCTACAGTGGTGTTACGGTGTGAGTAAAAGAAATAAATTCAGCAGTGACTTTTGAAAAAGACTTTTGAACTTTTGAAAAGTATTGTTCGTCGGGAACATCCGCGTAGTCGGTAGTGATCTTTGTACGAAAAGAACATTTAAAAAGTACGTGTGTGCCTGACAAAGATGCTGCTAGTAGAACTTTCAGTAAAACAGTTGCGTGAGCAACTAGAAGAACGCGATGAAGACTGCAGCGGGTCCAAAAAGATACTTCAAGAACGACTGAAGACTGTTCTCAACAAGAATGGAGAAGACCCAGAGACATTCCAGTTCCAGTCAGCAGAAGAAGCAGTCTTAATGAAAATAAAAAATGTCTCGCAAATGATAGAAGAATCTTCTAAAAAAAAATGATGAAAGATTCAATGAAACGTCTCAAATGATAGAAGAATCTTCTAAAAAAAATGATGAAAGATTCAATGAAACGTCTCAAATGATAGAAGAATCTTCTAAAAAAAATGATGATAAATTTGAGAACGTTTCCAAAAGATTCGATGAAACGTCTCAAATTATTAAAGAAGCAGCTAAACAAAATGAAGAGAAATTCGAAAATGTTGCTAGAAGATTCGACGAGACTTCTCAAATAATTATACAAGTATGGAATCAAAACAATGAGAAATTTGAAGAAGTCTCAAGAACATTTGACAAAGTAGAAGAGAAGATCAAACAGTTAGAGAGCATGATAACTAATACAAAAGTGCTACCACCAGTTAACACAATAGCCTTAGATCCGGTAGTGAAAGAAGAATCACCTAGAGACGAAACGACACATAATATGAGATTCAAATTGCCACCATTTGATGGAAAGTCTTCTTGGTCCATATACCTTAGACAATTTGAAGCTATTGCGACAGCCAATCATTGGACAGAACAAGAAAAAGCTGTTTCCTTGACTGCTGCTTTACGAGGTGATGCTGCGGATATCCTAAGATCGATTCCTAAGGGTCAAGAAAAATGTTACCAGACCTTGTTCACCCGACTAGATAAACGTTACGGAGATGCCCATCTACAACAAGTCTACAAGGCGCAACTAAGAAGTAGAATTCAACGAGCAAGTGAAAATTTGCAAGAGTTTGAAGCAGATGTTGCTCGTATAGTGCGGTTGGCTTATCCGGAGGTACCAGACAACATTTTAGAAGAAATTGCTGTAGATACCTTCGTCAATGGGTTAAAAGAAAGTGAATTACAGAAAGCTTTACGACTAGCAAGACCGAAGGTTCTAGATGAAGCGCTTGCTATTGCCTTGGAACATGAAACAGCCAGTCAAACTTCACGGAGTCATCGAGTAAGAACTATTGAAGAAGGCGACGAACCAAACGATGAACGTCTGGAAGAAATGGTACGAAAAGTAGTTCGTAACACGATGCCGAAGAGACGCGAGCCCAGATGTTGGAATTGCGGTGACGTAGGTCATATTCGCCGTAATTGCAAGAAAATGATACAACAGTCGGAAAACTAGAACGGGTCGACAACAAGGGGCAACTGCCGACCTCGAGAAACACAGTCCCCATAGTAACTGTGAACATTACGTCCTCAGGTGGAATTCATAGCTTGTACATAGAGGGTCGTATCAATAATAAATGTAGATCGTTTTTGGTAGATACAGGTGCAACGAGAACTATTGCACGGCCAGAAGTAGTACGAGGCCATCTTAAATTATTGCCTGCAACAGTAAAGCTTAGAACAGCAACTGGTGAGATAATTAATACATATGGCGAGGCTAATATGTCAGTATCCATTGGCCAGACCACAGTGAATCATACAGTATTAATTGCAGAGATCTCCGATGAGTTCATATTGGGGATGGATTTACTAAGGAAAGTTGGGGCTGTATTGAATGTCAAAGATGGAGTTCTCGAGATCAGTGGAGAAGAGTTGCCGTTTCATGAAGACAAAGAAGATGTTATCAGCTTAATAACTACTTGTGACGTAACAATACCCGGTAATAGTGAGAAAATTTTGATGACCAGACCTGATGGTTACTGCCGAGAGGGAAGTTTGAGGATGGTCGAAGATGTGAATAATGCCGAGTTCCTAACGGCAAAAGCTTTGGTGAGAATTCGAGATGTCGTTCCTGTAAGAGTTATGAATTTAAAGGGAACTGCTATTAAGTTAAGTAAAAGAACTTTGATCGGACAGTGTGTTCCCGTGGCTTCGATTTGTTCCATGAATACTAATGAGAAACCGTCGAAATCTAAGTATCCAAATGAGCTTGTTGAGACTATGATTAAAACGTGCCAAGATCTTGATGATGAACGAACTAAAAAAGTGAAGTCTATGCTGATGGAATTTCAAGATGTTTTTGCCATGGATAAGAAGGATAATGGCAAAACAAGCATAGTAAAGCATAAAATTAATACCGGAGACGCTCAGCCAATCAGACAACAACCTAGACGACTTCCATTTGCGAAAAGAGATGAAGCCGAAGACATCATCAAAGATATGAACAAACAAGGGGTAATTGAACCATCAAATAGTCCATGGACATCACCAGTAGTGCTAGTAAAGAAGAAAGATGGTTCAACACGTTTTTGTATTGACTACCGACAGCTCAATGCAGTAACTAAAAAAGATAGTTATCCTTTGCCCAGAATAGACGATACTTTGGATACACTTTCTGGTTCTCGTTGGTTCTCCACACTCGATCTGAAAAGTGGATATTGGCAAGTAGACATGGAGCCAGCTGATCGTGAAAAAACCGCATTCTCGATAGGATCAGGGCTTTGGCAGTTCACAGTTATGCCCTTTGGTTTATGTAATGCCCCGGCCACATTTGAAAGATTAATGGAGGCAGTTTTAAGAGGTCTAACATGGAAAACATGCCTGGTTTATTTGGATGATGTAATTGTAGTTGGAAGATCCTTCGATGAACATGCCAATAACCTAACAGAAGTCTTTCAACGATTGCGGGCAGCGAATCTGAAGTTGAGTCCGAAGAAATGTCACTTGTTTCGACGAGAAGTGAAGTACTTGGGACATATTGTAGCAAGTAATGGTGTAACAGCTGATCCTGAAAAACTTGCAGCAATTAAGGATTGGCCAGTACCAAGAGATAAACACGAAATTAGAAGTTTTCTTGGCCTATGTACATATTACCGACGTTTTGTCAAAGGATTTGCCAACATCTCCAAGCCATTAACAAAGTTGACAGAAGAAGGCAAAGAATATACATGGAGCGATGAGTGTCAAAGAGCTTTCGAACACTTACAAATGGCTCTGATCAGCGCACCGATTTTAAGCTACCCTAGACAGGCAGGAAAATTTGTGTTGGACACAGATGCAAGTAACAGTGCAATAGGAGCTGTTCTTTCCCAAATCCAAGATGGGCAAGAGAAAGTCATCGCTTACTTTAGCAAAGTCTTGTCAAAACCAGAAAGAAACTATTGCGTTACCAGGAGAGAATTGCTAGGCGTAGTGAAGGCTTGTGAGCATTTCCATAAATACTTGTATGGCAGAAAGTTTCTTCTTCGCACGGATCACGCTGCTCTAAAATGGCTCCTACAATTTCGTAATCCAGAGGGCCAGATGGCAAGATGGTTAGAACGATTACAAGAATATGATTACGAGATCGAACACAGGGCTGGCAGAGTTCAGTCAAATGCTGATGCCCTTTCGAGACTGCCGTGCAGTGCAAATTGTAATCACTGTCTTAAATTGGAAGAACGACTTTGCCCCGTGAGACGAACCACCGTCATTAATGAGCAATGGCAGCCTCAACAGCTACAAGACGCTCAAGCAAATGATCCATGTATAAAAAGAGTATTGGATTGGATGCGTCGAAGTGAAAGACCTTCTTGGCATGACATTAGTGCATGTAGTCCAGAAGTCAAGTGTTACTGGAGCCAATGGAATTGCCTAGTGCTGAAAGATGATCTTCTGTATAGAACCTTTGAGAACGATGATGGTACAGAAACTAAGCTTCAGTTGATTGTACCTAAAAGTAAAGTGTCAGAAGTATTGCATCAGTTACATGACGGTGCATCAGGTGGACACTTTGGTATCACGAAGACTCTGCAAAAGGTTCGAGAACGGTTCTATTGGGTGAACTGTAAAGATGATGTAAGAAGGTGGTGCCGGAAATGTGAATTGTGTGCAACCAGTAATGGTCCAGTTGGTAAAAAGAGGGCACCCATGAGACAGTACAATGTTGGTAGTCCTATGGAAAGAGTAGCAATCGACATTGCAGGTCCACTTCCAGAGACAAATGATGGAAATAAATATATCCTGGTAGCCATGGATTATTTTACGAAATGGACTGAGGCCTATGCGATACCAAATCAAGAAGCTGCTACTGTTGCAGAAGTACTTGTTAAAGAATTCTTTAGCCGATTTGGTGTTCCCTTGGAGATCCACTCCGACCAAGGGCGAAACTTCGAGTCAACCCTTTTCCAAAACGTTTGTAAATTGATTGGTGTCAATAAGACCAGGACGACACCCCTGCATCCTCAATCAGATGGAATGGTCGAGAGAATGAACCGAACAATGGGTAAACACCTGTCCAAAGTTGTATCAGAACACCAAAGAGATTGGGACCAGCACATTCATTTATTCCTAATGGCCTATCGCTCGGCCGTAAATGAAACTACAGGCCAGACTCCAACCTGCCTGATGTTAGGTCGTGAAGTTCGTTTGCCCTGCGACCTAGAGTTTGGCTGCAGACCTTCCGAAGAACATGTTGCAAGCGAAGATTATGTCGACCGCCTGAAGTTAAGAATGAACAACATTCAAGAACTTGCCCGACAACACATCCAGATAGCCAGTGACAGAATGAAAGATCAATATGATTCTCGATGCAAGAGTGAAAGCTACGAAGTAGGTGATCTTGTGTGGCTTTATAATCCACAACGTCGTCGAGGCTTGTCTCCCAAACTGCAAAGACAATGGGAAGGTCCGTATGAAATTAAAAAGAAAATAAATGACGTAATATACCGAATTAAGAAGTTGCCGAAAGGTAAACCAAAAGTAGTTCACATAAATCGTCTTGCGTCCTGCTGGCTCAAATGACACAGAAGAAGCACGAACCCTTCAACATGAGATCAAAGATGACCGGCGACCAAGCTTTAATGAATTTATGTCAAATTACGCAAAGAGAAAGAGTGCTAGATTCGGCGTGACCACAGAAGTTCAGCAGGATCTTTTTAGTGTTCCGCATAACGTCTCTCTAGCCCACTGTGTTGCCCAAGATCTTGAGATGACTAAAGGAATCTCATCCGTATTTTATGAGAAATTCGGTCGTTTGGACGAGTTAAAAAACCAGCAGCCTAAAGTTGGAAGAGTATTGAGATTAGAAGATGGTTCTCGATCTTTGCTGTATATGGTGACCAGGAAGTCGTATACAGACAGGGCAAGCTACGAGGATATATGGCGTGCTCTAACTAATTTGAAGAAAATCGTGTGCAATTATGACATCAAGAATTTGGCCTTACCCAAGATAGGCCATGCACTAGAAAATCTGGATTGGAAGATTGTCAGAAGCATGCTTGAAGTAATCTTCCGAGAAACCGGCGTACGAATTACTGTGTGTTGTATTAATCCGAAGAGATCGTGTCTTTCAAAGTCTGTAGACTGTTATTTCTTCTTGAGGGGTTCATGCAGAGCTGGAGAGTCCTGTAGATTCCGCCATCCTGGGCCTACATATAGAGTTACTGATCGGGACGCTCAGATTTAAGAGGGGAGCAGTGTTACGAACATGCTTTTGACATGGCTCATATAACGGTTACAACTCTAACAAGACCACAAGAACATTCGCGATCCTTCGAGTGAGAGACAGAACAACAGGTCACGTAGGCGAATTAGAGGTGGGACAACTCCTGAATGTTCTGGAACTTAATACTTTTGGTATATAAATGACGCGATGTTAGAAGTTAGTTTAGTTGATAAGAGAGTACCGAACTGTAAAGTTATAAATAAATATATGTATATAAATTCGAACCGCTCGTTTTATTTAATCACGCTACAGTATATTTTCTTGAAGGACTGAAAGGACCAGTCAGAACTGTATTTTATATAATGTGATTTGAAGGTCGAATGCCAGTTAAAAGTGCCGAAAAATTAATAAATTTTTGGAAAAAGAAAGATTTTCTCCACTGTCTGTCTGCTATACGTCCAATATGAATACCTTTTTAGGCCCTTACTGAAATTTACCAAAAAGGCAAACAAAAAAAGGTTTAGATTTTTAAACGTTTCCAGATAGTTATTGGTACAAAAGGTACCATAAAAACGCCACTTCGCTCTCCTGATTTTGCACCTTTGGACCTTTTCGTATTTTAAACGTGCCGGAAATTTAGACGATTTACTTTAAAAAATCATTCAGGCCTTTCAAAGCATAACACCCGAAATGTTGTCGAACATCCGAAAGCAATTGTACAATAGATTGGGCTACTGCTTGGGTACAATTTTTGAAAATTTAATTTAAAATAGTTGTAATAAAAATCATAAAATTGTTATTTTTTAGAATAAATTGTTTTAATTTATGCCGTTAGGAATTTATTATGTTATTTTTTATGAATTGAGATTAAAGAAACTGTTGGTTTAATCAAAGATATGAAACTGCTTTTAAATCTTGTAATTACATCGTTGAAAATATTTTCCTAGATCATCTAAAAATAAACTTTATTTCGGCGACAATATACAGACAAGACTGCCCATAGTGCTTACAGGTCTATCATAGACATGTGGTTACATGTTACATTTTCTCGGACATACAAGGCTATATAATATTTTTTCTCAGTTCGTTGCGTAGTCTTAATGCCCCATAGTCAAATAATTTATTTCCCTATCTGTATATACAGTGTGTTCAAGTCAGCATCATACGGCAAACTTTTTTATTATTAATTTTACGAAAACAAGTTATTCTTTATAAAAAGTTGTACATGATCTAAAACCTAAAACGGAACCATGATATATTAAATTTTATTAATTTTATACGGGGAATGTAAAAAAATATGAATTTTGCTCAATAGTAAAGTATCTTTATATTTCACAATATCGAATAATTGACAAAAAAAATTCATTAGATTTTTTAATGTATTTTGTTTTAATTAGTTGAGTTTAGGTTAGATTGGGTTAGCTTAGGTTAGGTTGGGTAATGGTATGTTGGGTACCCTTCTTGGGCTGTTAGGTCATCTCGTAGCGCAGGAAGGGAACTCATATATTTTATCTTAATAACATACACTCGTTAATATGTATATTTTACCTAAATTAGTTTTGTTTAGGTTTAGTTTTATACAGATTTGGTTAGTTTAGGTTTGGTTAGGATCATCGACATATAATACCAAACAAATTGATCCTTGAAATACCAGCCTGTTCTCCATTAACACAGAGAAAACTGACGCAAAGCAGTCCCTGCATCTTTTTATAATAGGCTAAGTTTATATACCACGTGACGTTCTCATTCGTCATTTAGGTCACGTGGTCGATAAGTCTGCAAAGTAAAAAGAGTAGGTAGATGTAGGGACTAAGTACTTTGCGTCAGTTTTCTCTGTCGCTCTGGAGGAACGGGTCTGTATTGCAGCACTCAGTCTATTTGTCTTATATGTCTATGATTAGAATGGGTTAGGAAAGGTTAAATTTGGTTAGGTAAGGTTAGATTTGGTTAGGTTAGGTTAGGTAAAGTACATAAAATTCAAGAATTATGTAAAGAGCGGTGGTAGGTTTTAGCTGGGATGTGGTTAATCCGGCACTACCCCGACGCTTATAGGGGTGTGCCTGTAGAAGTGTTTTGCTACGTGGCTGTTCTTCAAGCAGTCAAAAACTATTTCCCAACATCTGTCGGCCACACGTCTTGTTTTGCCGTAAAAAAAATATTTTTTGCGCTTTCCACGATTTTTCGTATCGAACTTGCACAGAAACCCTGTTAATCTACTACAAATTGTTGTAATTGGGTTATATGTATCACCGAAGCTAGTAATCCACACTTAAAAATTAATTATTAATATATAATAGTCATAATCAAATCAACCTGTATGCGTCCACGGCTGGACATAGGTCTCCCTCAGCTTTTTCCATCTGACGATGTCTTGTGCGGCTTGCATCCAGTTATTGCTAACACGCTTCAGGTCGCCAGTCCATCCTGGAGTTGGTGGGCGTCCTCTGCTCCGTAAATTTTTAATATTTTTTATATTAACACCACACATTTGAGTTCTTTAAAATTTAAGAAAACTGAATTTTTTTCTTTAAAAGTTTTGTTTATTGATTTTAGTAACTTTCACAATTTGTTTAATAATATAATATAGAATTTGTTCATCATTTGCATTTTCAATATTATCTTGTATTTATGTTTAATTACTTCATTTTTATTATCATTATATTCAAAAAAATGATTGAAAATGAAAAAAATTCAAGGGCCTGCGTAGCGCAAGCGGTAGGATGCTTGACTCGCAAGCCGGTGGTCCGGGGTTCGAATCCCACCGCCGGCAAGAACATCTAGACATTTTAAAAATGTCTATAGGCCCCAGGTCGACTCAGCCTGAATAAAAATGAGTACCTTGGGTAAAACCAGGGGTAATAATAGACGGTTGAAGCGTAGCACTGGCCATGTTACCTTCCTTGTATACCGTAGGCCCTAGATATAGCAGACTACCCTGCTATACTCCCAAAGCCGCGACAGCGGTATAAAACGGGAGACTATTATATTATCAAAAAAATAGCATGCATGTAAGTCGATGAGCACAGAAATAATTGTTTATGTATGTAATTACGTAATAAGTATTAACAAAAAAAAATGTAATATAAAATTTAAAGTACAGGGAATACTTCTGATACTAAACATTTGTATAGATTTGGAAATGTCGCAGTCATTTCTCAATATTGCCGCCTAAAAAGTGTGAAAATTTCTTTTTGAAAATAGCTTAAAATATTACATATTTTCATAATTTTCAAAAATTTTTCTCGAAAGCGCGTGGCTGTTAACCCGACCGGAACTAAAATTATCAGTAACTAATTTAAATTTTTGAGGCATTTTTGTCTTGGTTTTAGGCATATTTACTAAATCAGCTGATCCAAAGTCCCGTAAATCATTAGTTTTCGTGCAATACATTACTCATTCTTCATTACTCTGACAAACATCCATTGTTCCCATAATTAGTGCAACCTTAAAAATACCTAAATGTAATACATGAAGAAAAACTTAATCTATCTTACCTTAGATAAAGAGTAGTGTTGTTGTTTGATGCTTTAGTAAGAAAATAATTAATCTAATTATCTAATCTAATAATTAATCTGCTGAATTTTGCAGAGAATCTTAAGTTTGGGAACGCAAAAAAGGTGCATAAAAGTTTACCACTTTTACCCCCCGGCTTTCCCCTAAAAACCCCCTTACAGGGAGGGGTAAAAACGCTAAAAAAATCGATTAAATAAGAATCTCTACACCGTAGAAAAAAATGGTTCAAATAAAAAATGTAGCTGAGATAATTATAAAACAAGAATGTTTATAAGCATTTCTGTGTAGAATGAGCCGTTCTCTTGAAGCGACCGTCGATTTTGCATGTCAGTTACGCGAGCGAAATCAATGTTCAATAAAATTTGTATCAGCTGGACGGTAAAAATTTGATACCTTTTGATCCAAATGTTCTATCGACAAAATTCAAGATGTATTTTAAAGGAAAAGGGTGCAGCTTTCGTATGCAGTTTTGTATTTTGACGAGAAAAAACGCAGTTTTTATAAAAGTGTTAAAATTAACGTGGCGCAATTTTTGCCATTTTTTAGGATTCTTGTGAGATCAATAAAATTCAATTTTCATTGAACAGTTGTAGTAAAATTTTTATTTTTAGAGAGCAACCTTTAAAAGCTATGACATAAAACTTCAATTTTGAGTTGTGGTAACAAATATGAGGCATTTGAAATATGAATAAAAAACGCAGATTTTAATGTTTTACATTACAAACGATGACACGTCACGGAAAATGCATTTAAGAAGACTGTTTTGGGTGTAGATTATTGCAGAAGTTTTGTTCTTCTGAAGAACGTACTAAATTAATTAAAAAAATTTTTTTAAATATTTTAGATCGTTTGTTGTGTAAAAGTTTAAATACAACGTTTTTAAGCATATTTCAAATGCCTCTCATTTGTTGCCAAAACCCAAAACTAAAATTTCATGCTATATGTTTTATAGGTTAGGCTCTAGTTATTAAAACTTTATAATGGCCAGTTAATAAAAGGAATAGATTGTATTGACCTTGTGAGAATCATAAAAAATGGCAAAAATCGCGCCACGTTTATTTATTTAACACCTGTATCAAATTTAAGTTTATTTGCTCCAAAATATAAAAACTGCATACGAAAACTGAACTCTTTACCTTTAAAACACATCTTGATTTTTGCGATAGCTCAATTGAATCAAAAGATATCGAATTTTTACCTTCCAGCTGATACAAATTTTATTTAACATTGATTTCGCTCGCGTAACTGACATGCAAAATCGACGGACGCTTGAAGCGTTGTTTCTAAGAGAATGGTACATTCTACATACAAAATGCTTATTAACATTATTATTTAAAATTATCTCAGCTACATTTTTTATTTGAAATATTTTTTTCTAGGATTTACAGATTCTTGGTAAATTGATTTTTTGCGTTTTTACCCCCTGCGAGGGGGGTTTTTGGGGGAAGCCCGGGGGTAAAAGTGGTAAACTTCTTTGCGTCTTTTTTGGAGACCCAATATTAATATTCTCGTCAAAATTCAACCTGTTCGTGTGAATTTTAGGGGTCAACTCTCTGACGACTATGGGAAGGTAAGATAGATTTAGTTTTTCTTCATGTATTATATTGAGGTATTTTTTAAGGTTGCACTAATAATGGGAACTGTTGTAAAAACAACCTGTATAATAGTGTAATCGTAGTATAGTTATTTTATCAAATTGTGCGCTCAGGTCGGCAGCTATCGTGTTAACGTGTGTGCGACTGATTTCCTAGATCAGGGACCCGTCCTCCCCTCGTTATGTAACTTAAGACAGACAGTGCCAATTTGCCTCTCGGCAAGTGAAGGCCGGGTGTTGTGTGTGATCCCGAAAGTTGCTTGGTGCGTAAGTGATAAATGCGCTTGTAAACCCGGTGTTTTGTGTTAAAACGTATATAGTTGGTCTCTCTCTCAATTTTATCATTTCATGTATATCTGTTACTGCCTCCCCGCACTCACTGTAAAGCTAATATTTGTATAGATCTTTATGTAACTATCAGAATTGCGATAATTGTCAATGTTTGAACCAGCCCTTAAGTCTATTGTGTAAATAAATCGAAGGAAAATACCTCTTAATTGTTTTATTGCTTCAGTGGTCCTTTATAAATATTTTGAATTAGGTGTTCAAATACGCCTCTCTTAAATGAGGATAGTTTGGCAACAAAGTTTACCCTTTCCACCATTTGTGGTCTCTTCGAACCGAATATATTGTTTATCGCAATTCCCGCTTTGATTTATCTTCATAAATCAAATTAATTTTCTCTTATTTTAATTCTCTTCCCATAAAAATTAAAATAAACTCATTAGTAAGTGCTCTTCACAAAATAGAACTTTGCATAAGATAAACAATCTCACGGCACATGGAACATTACGTCACCACGCAAGTGTTAATATCGCTTATCTCAACATCCTAGATTTATCGCTCTTCGACTCTTCGACGTGCATCTCAAGTGAAATTGCTGACAAGAAACATGTGATGTGACTATGGATTTTTATGGATTTTTTAGATTCATGTCTATTTGGTGAGTTCGTTCCAAAATATATTTTTATAATCACGTATAGGGACATTCAAAAGTTCGAACGCATATTATTAGTATACAGGACGAGTTTATATTTCGCAGGATTCATACAGACATTATTTTCTGAGACTCTTGTTTATTATACGGGGTGGACTAAGCTGTGTTTTAGACTCTAAAATTTTTTATTTCTCGTGTATCTCTCATAGATAAATATCTCGCAAAGCTTTCGATACATCTCTAACCGCAATGGATCAATTGAAGAAACAACGCAAACCGTTGAAATCAAAAATCTCTCGTATCTCTAATTGGTTAAGGCATAACTCTACTCAAGAAACGGATCCCTTGCAGTTCCAACTCTGTCGTACTGAACTAACGAATTGTTACGCCAAATATGATGACCTCATGGATCAGATTGAGGAACTGGACGAAGAAAACACTGAAGAACGCGATAGGGAGGAAATTGAAGAAAAGTACTTCTCAACTCTGGCAGGTCTTCAACATAGAATGGAGATGCTCCAACCTCTTTCACACCAGTCCAGTTCCACTTCTCCACGTTTAGCTAGTGCTAAAGTGACTCTTCCAGAAATTAAAATTCAAACTTTCTCAGGATGCTTCTCAGAATGGAGTGCATTCTATCAGCTCTTCGAGACGTTAATTATTAATAACCCGGAACTCAACAACGTCCAGCGTTTTGTTTATCTCAAATCTTTTCTACGCAACGAACCTCTCCAGTTGGTAGAAAACATCCAAGTTTTAGAAGAAAACTTCCAAATCGCGTTAGACACTCTTCGAAATCGCTACGAAAACAAATCGCGCCTAATTAGTTTACATATACAGCGTCTTTTGAAAGTTCCATCCTTAGTCAAAACTAATGCAAAGGCCTTACGTGAATTTTTGGTCACCGCAAAACAGACCTTACTCGCGCTAAAAAATATGAATGTACCCATCGAGCATTGGGATCTCTTATTAATAGAAATATTTTTGCAAAAAGTGGACTTTACTACTCACCAGTCTTTCGAATACGAGTTAGGGTCAAAAGATATTCCCACGCTAAATCAATTCTTTGATTTTTTAGAAAAAAAGTGTGACATTATGGAAAAGTTAAACTACTCAGATAATAACGATAAAAAAGTTATTAAAACAAACTCTAAAACGGTTCTCTTCTCTTCGGCAAGTAATAAAAATAACTCATACTCCAAAACATGCGTATTTTGTAATAATGCTACACACAGTATTTATGCATGCACAAAATTTGCTAATCTTTTCTTACAGGATAAGTATAAATTTGTTAATGAAAACAAACTATGTCGCAACTAACACTTCTCTCTAAATTGTTCGTCTCAACGTTTATGTGGTATATGCAAGAAAAGGCATCACACACTCTTGCACAATGACCATGAAAATAGCTCTTCTTCTAGTAGATCTTTTCAAAGCCAAAATCACGCAACCTCTTGCAATGTACAAAACACTTGGTCTGATGGTGAAGCCGGTCCAAGTAATTCTGTCTCTCGCTCTGAACCTCAAACCTCTCAGGTCTCAAATGTGATGACTTCTCTCTCTGCTCTGTCAATAAAGCAGGATGTTCTGCTGGCAACCGCTCTAGTCACTATTTATTCAAAGCATGGCGTACCAATACACGCTAGATGTATTTTAGATAGTGGATCTCAGTCGTCATTTGTCTCTAAAGATTTGGTCCAAAAATTAAATCTCTCTCCTTACAGCAAAAGGTTACAAATCTCTACTATCTCTGAACATAGTTCATTCTCGAACAAAATGGTCGATCTAGAAATTTTTCCATACAAAAGAAATGGTAATGGTTTCAAAATCTCCTGTGCTATTTTAGACAACATAACTTGTAGACTCCCTCAGGTATCCATAAACAGAAGTAAATTTAATATTCCCTCTACAGTCACTCTCGCAGATCCCACCTACTCTGTCCCTGGAAATATAGATCTTCTTCTTGCCAGTGACATATATAGCGAATTGTTATCGGATGGTTTAATACGCTTAGGTAAAGGACTCCCTGTTCTCCAGAACACACACTTAGGGTACATTATGTTTGGTTCTTTACCTCCTTACGCACTTCACAAAGGAATTTATCACTCACAGTTGTCCCCTACACAGTCAAATGTCTCTTTATTTGTCCAGTCCACATCTGAGGAAGATAAGCTCGATAATATAATTCGACAATTCTTCGAAGTCGAAGAAGTGACCCCCTCTGTTAAAATCTCCTCCTCTGAGGATCTGGCTGAACAAATATTCACTGAAACAACTCAAATTCTACCTTCTGGTCGGTTTCAGGTAAAGCTTCCTCTCATTTCTGAAACAGCACATAAAATGCTGGGCAATTCTTACAATATGGCTAGGAAAAGGTTTATTAGTTTAGAAAATAAACTCTTAAAACACGAAAATGTATACTCTCAATATAAAGCATTCATCAATGAATATGTTTCTCTTGGACATGCCAAAAAGGTTCCTCTTTCTCTCACAAATGTGCACTTAGAAAATAAATACTTTTTACCTCATCACTCTGTCATAAAAGAAGAATCATTAACTACCAAATTACGGGTGGTTTTTGATGGCTCCATGAAAAGTTCCAGTGGCTATTCTCTTAATGACATCCTGTTGAAAGGAAAAACTCTCCAGCCTGAACTTTTCGACATTCTCCTTCGGTTTAGATTGTATACCTATGTTTTCACTTCCGACATACAAAAAATGTACAGGCAGGTACAAATTCATCCTGATCACACATTCCTGCAGAATATCCTCTGGCGGGATTCTCCAGAACAGGACATCGAATGTCTTGAGCTTCAAACCGTAACTTATGGAACAAAAAGCGCAAGCTTTCAAAGTACTCGTTGTTTAATGGAATTAGCTTAAACTCATCAAAACAACTACCCATTGGCCTCCGATGCTCTCTTAACAGGCTGCTATGTAGATGACATTCTATATGGGGCCAATGACACGCAAACTCTTCTTAAGGCTCATAATGAGATAACTGACCTACTCAAAAAGGCATGCATTTCTCTTCATAAATGGTGCTCTAATTCAAAAATGTTTTTAGAAAATGTTTCTACTCTCTCTACAAACTCTGCCTATGTTATTTCACCAGAGAATGCTTCTAATAAGGTTTTAGGTCTCTGTTGGAATCCCAGTACTGATACATTTTCAATTTCTGTACCTCAATTATCAATAAAAGATAATTACACAAAAAGGGAAGTACTCTCTATTATCGCTCAAATTTTTGATCCACAAGGGCTCATTAATCCCGTAACTGTTCTTGCTAAAATTATTATGCAAAAAATTTGGATTTCTAAAATTAATTGGAATGACTCCGTGGATTCAAATATTTTAAATGAATGGTTGAAGTTTATAACTGATCTCGCTGCTCTCAAAGACATAAGCATACCCAGATGTCTTTTCTCATGTCATGAAATTTCTTCTATTGAAATTCACTCTTTTTCTGACGCAAGTTTGAAAGCATATGCTGCTTGTTGTTATATACGGGTTATCTACAAATCAAAAAATGTCTCGTGCTCTTTCATTGCTTCGAAAAGTCGTATCGCTCCTTTAAAGACCATAACGCTTCCAAGGCTGGAACTTATGGGTGCTTTATTGGCTAGCAAGCTCACCACAAAGGTGGTTGATATCATAAAGGATAAATTGCCCTCTATTACCTCTATAAACATGTGGAGCGATTCTGAGATAGTTTTGGCGTGGCTCAGATCACATCACTCCAGATGGAATCAATTTGTCGCCAACAGGGTAGCTCAAATTCAAGAAAATTCTTCTCACTCTCATTGGAGACACGTAAAGTCTAAAGACAACCCTGCTGACATCCTCTCCAGAGGAATGATACCCTTCAACATACTCAACTCCACTCTTTGGTTTCACGGTCCTCAGTTTTTGCAAACATTTGACCTAAATTTGTCTGAATATAGTCCGAAGTTTAATTCTGATAAATTACCTGAAGAAAGAAAAATTGTTCTTCACACTCGAAGTGCTCAATTTGATTTCTTTGTCATGCTTTCTGAAAGGTTCTCCAGTTTCACGAAATATGTAAGGACTATAGCTTATATACTCAGATTTGGTAATAACGCAAAGTCTGGCACTCAAAAATTATCCGGTGCACTTGAAGTATCTGAACTTCAAAATGCCGAAATGAAAATTATAAAATTATTGCAAAACTCAAGATTCTCCTCAGAAATTGCTGATCTCAAAGGTAATAAGATTATTTCTAATAAGTCTCTCTTACAATTTGCTCCTTTTCTTGACAAAAATGAAATGCTCCGTGTAGGTGGACGTCTTAGGTATTCCGAAGTTACCTTTGATCAAAAATATCCTCTCCTCCTCCCCTCGAAAAATCATGTTGTTCGTCTAATTCTCAAAAAAGAACATCTTAGGCTCCATCATGCAGGTCCTCAGAATACTCTCTCTCAAGTTCGCCTTAGATATTGGCCCTTGAATGGTCTACGTGAGATTAAGAGGATAGTCCACGAATGTCATGTTTGTTTCAAGTTTAATGCCAAACCCTTAGCTCAAATCATGTCTGATTTACCTAAGGAACGCTTATGCTCTGCTCAAGTTTTTGCTCATGTAGGTTTGGATTTTGGTGGTCCCTTTCTAATAAAGGCCTCTAAACTTCGTAAAAGTCCCTTGATAAAGTCATACATAGCTCTATTTGTCTGTATGTCCACACGTGCGGTTCATATAGAATTAGTCAGTGGGCTCACAACAGAAGCGTTTCTTCTTACTCTTAAGCGCTTTATCAGTCGAAGAGGTCTCCCTCAGACTATATTCTCTGATAATGCGACAAACTTTCTTGGGGCTAAAAATCAGTTATTCGAACTCTATAATTTCTTAAAAAATAAGGAAACTAACTCTTCTATTCAGGCATTTTTAGCCTCCTCTCAAATTCGGTGGAAAACAATACCACCTCGATCTCCTCATCATGGAGGACTCTGGGAGAGCGCTATAAAGAGCGCTAAACATCATATCTATAGATTGTTGGGCAATCTCAAAATTACATTCGAGGAATTCAGTACCGTGCTTACCCAAATTGAAGCCGTACTTAATTCTCGGCCCATTTGTGCCCTCTCTAATGATCCCTCCGATTTCACATATCTTACCCCTGGTCACTTCCTAATTGGAAGGTCTCTCACCTCGCTACCCGACCAGGAGTATACATCTATCCCAGAAAATAGACTTAACATCTGGCAAAATCTCTCTAAGCTCGAGCAACTTTTTTGGAAAAAGTGGTCGACTGATTATCTGAATCGACTTCAAAATCGTCCAAAATGGTTTCTCCCATTCAAAAATTTAGAACCCAATGACCTTGTGTTAGTTAAAGAAGATAATCTCCCTCCTCTCTACTGGTCATTGGCACGAGTGATGGATGTCTTTCCGGGTAAAGATGGCCGAGTGAGAATTTCATCTGTTAAAACTAAGGATGGGATTTTCAAACGCACGATAACAAAATTGTGTCCCCTTCCTAGTGAAGGATTATGTTAATGTTATTAGGTTTAGTACTTTTACTCATATGTTGTTTGTATACTATTACTCATATTGTTTTTTTTATGTACTCTTTTCTTTTTAATGCTTTATAATGTTAAAGCTAGTGCTTCAACGGGGGGCAGTATGTTGTAAAAACAACCTGTATAATAGTGTAATCGTAGTATAGTTATTTTATCAAATTGTGCGCTCAGGTCGGCAGCTATCGTGTTAACGTGTGTGCGACTGATTTCCTAGATCAGGGACCCGTCCTCCCCTCGTTATGTAACTTAAGACAGACAGTGCCAATTTGCCTCTCGGCAAGTGAAGGCCGGGTGTTGTGTGTGATCCCGAAAAGTACGTGGTGCGTAAGTGATAAATGCGCTTGTAAACCCGGTGTTTTGTGTTAAAACGTATATAGTTGGTCTCTCTCAATTTTATCATTTCATGTATAGGTATCTGTTACTGCCTCCCCGCACTCACTGTAAAGCTAATATTTGTATAACTCTTTATGTAACTATCAGAATTGCGATAATTGTCAATGTTTGAACCAGCCCTTAAGTCTATTGTGTAAATAAATCGAAGGAAAATACCTCTTAATTGTTTTATTGCTTCAGTGGTCCTTTATAAATATTTTGAAGCAATTAGGTGTTCAAATACGCCTCTCTTAAATGTGGATAGTTTGGCAACAAAGTTTACCCTTTCCATCCAGGAACAATGGATGTTTGTCAGAGTTATAAAGAATGAGTAGCATTCAGTGGCATTTTTGTCTCTGGCCACTGGAGTATAATATTTTCTTCAGATTGTACTAGCTTTTTTACGTTGAAAACCTCTACTTTTGGCCTTTCTACAGTTAAAGAGAATTTCATAGTTTCAGCATTCATTTTGTATTTTATTTTAATTTTTAGTAAAATATTACATTAAGTATATCGCAGTAAAAATTTGACGTTTTATTTAAAGTAATTAATTTGACTTATAGATGATAGCCATGTCTAACTAATAAAATTGGTGAAAATTGTAAGTAGTATACAATTGCGAGTAGTGATACAAAGTAGTGAATAACGATTAGTCACTGCTAGTGTTGCATAAAATAACCATTTAAAAAGGATCAATATTTTATATTATATTATATAACCAAGCAATTTAGGTTAAATTGTCATATTTTGATATCGAAATTGCACAGTTAAAATATTAACCTATATATATTAATGAAACATCCTGTATATGAATAAATTATATTCATTGGTCTTTCTAGTAATATTTTATTCTTTAGCAAATGATGAGTGCTAAATTTCTGTAATATTTGTATAATTAGGTATTTTAGAACATTAAGAAAGTTTATTGGACGATAATATTTTTGGTTAGCGTCTGAATTTTGAAAAGATTATGTTTTTCAGATACCGGAAATTCCAGACATATTCGAGAACGTACCCATTGCAGATATAAAGTCTGCAGCGGATACTGTAAATAAACTCGTACACGAAGTTCCAGATAAGATCAATTCTCAAATCCAAACTATAAAGGATAGAGCTTATACAGAGATAAATACTGCTGGTAAGTTTTTATATCATGTAATTGTAAACTAAAAGAATATTGTGAAAGTGCGAGAAAAATAACAATGCTTAAAGTCTTAGATAACAATAATTGTTGGTATGAAATTACCATAAATTTGAAAGAATAAATTAATATCCTTAACTATTCCTTACTATTCCTATGTTTAGACGATTGGGTAACGTGTGCGATAGTAATAGGTAATTTTGTAGTAAACTACCATAGCTTCTTCATTCAACCAGATATTACAACGCGATTTTTATGTTTTAGGGGATACTATAAAGAACAACACAAAAGTCATGGATGATCTTGTAGTTACAGTAAAAAAACAAATGCTAAGTGTCTACTCATCTTTTGAGGACGGGAATGATTATTTGGAAAAGTACTATCCTTATTTTTACTATGTGGGTATAGTAATTTGTTGCGTTTTGCTTTTAGTCCTAGTGTTTCTATTTTTTGGATTAGTTTTCGGTTTGTTTGGCAATAGACCCGATAAATACAAAAGTTACTGTTGCAGTAAGGGTACAGGAAGTGTATTCTTAATAACGTAAGTAAATTAAATTTTTTTACTGTATTGTAATTGAATACAGGCTGACTATGTTCAGTCAGTATTTTAACGGGGCTTAAGTAACTAAAATAAAACAACGAGATATAAAAATAAATGAACAATATCACAATTATCTGCTATATATAGGCAGACGCAGAAACAAAAAAACTCAAAATTTAAAGCTAAATATTTATGTATATATATATATATATATATATATATATATATATATATATATATATATATATATATATATATATATGTAATATGTATATGTATATATATGTAAAAGATTAAATCTTCTAGCAAAAGCTGCTATCGCTTTGTTGAATTAAATGGCCAAATACTTGGCCTAGGAGGAAAAATTCGTTAAACTTCCCGTGCTTGAATCGGTGTCAACAAAGTGTTATGAATAGACTTCGGCAAATATGCAAATAAAAATGTAGAAAATATGCGCATAAATATGCACATGTTTACCCGAAAATATGCAAATATTTTACAAAATATGCATACAAATAAATAAAAAAATCGTAAAATAGTAACAATTTTATTTAAAAAAAAAGTGTACATAACTAAATATTTCCTACTATTCATTAAGATTTACATTTATTTTAAGTAACTACATCATTTTTAAGTATGAATAAACTTATTTAGAATTATGGTAACAATAAATGACCAAGTGGTGTTCAAAATTTTCTAACAAAAACTTCTGTCTGAGGCTTCTGTCTGAGTACATATATTTATATATGGAAAAACTTCGTTCAACATCAACTGATGTAACGGGAGCATTTTTCAAACTAACCAAAACATTTGGTTCTAAATTAATTGTTTCCGAAATATTTCCAGCTAGAACACTGACTACTTCAGAAAGAATATGGTAACCTTTATTTTTTTCCATAGTAGCTTCAAATTTTTTTAAAATATCTTTTCCAATATTACCTCTAACGTTCCGACAACATGACGCAAATTCTTTTATTAATGCTGTACTTTCGAACAATGACAGTTTTGGTGATTCTAACTGAGTAATTGTTTTTTGAACAAAACTAAAATTTGATTTTATAAATGAAAGTTCTTGTTGAAGCAAGTTACTCTGAAAAGTTTGTTTAGAATCCAAAAGAGATTGGGAACTTTCATCTGTTAACGTATCAATTATGTTCTTTATTTTAACAAAATGATCTGCATAAAAATTAGCTGCTTCTAACCATGTTCCCCATCGCGTTAAAATAGGTTGTGGTGGAAGAGGAATGTTAGGTAGCATTTCTTTACAAAGTTGAATTCTTATAGGAGATTTAAGAAATACTTTTTTGACACTGGATATCATGGTATTTACAAGAGGAAACTTTTTTCGTATTTCCTCTGCAACTCTGTTTAATCCATGCGCTACACAAGTAACATGTATTAAATCTGGGAAAAATATTTTTAAATTTTGTCCTGCTTTCACCATATAAGGAGCAGCATCCGATAAAATAAGCAGTAATTTATTAGAAGGAATAGTTGTCGGAAGAAAAAAAGTTGCTAATGTTTCTTGTATAAAACGCGAAATTGTTAAAGTATTTGTTTTCTCAAGTTGCTGGCATGAAATAAGATGAGATTTTGGTAAGGTATCTTCTTTAAGAACACCAATCAATAAATGAGCAATATACTTTCCTGAGGAATCAGTGGTTTCGTCTACAGATATGTAAAAATAATTATCTGCAATTTCTTCCTTAATATTAATTAACACCGACGAGTATAGCCCGTTCACATTATTTCTTCTTAGAGACCGATCACTTGGAACATTAGTTTTGCAATATTTTTTTAGAAACGAACTAAAATTTACATTTGCTAATTTTGAAAGCGGTATGTTTGCAGACACTAATGCGCGACACAAGTCTTCATTAAAAGTTTCTTGCTCATCTAATTTTTTTGAAGTAGATTGGAAACATTTAGCCATTGAAGTTTGATGTTTTCCTCCTATTTTTCCTTTTTTTGCAATGTGTGAAGCAGTTCTCACATGTTGGTCTATCTGAAATTTCTTCTCACATGCTATCTATAAATAAAAATAAAAACCTTTATTTTAACCCAACCTTTAAAATATAAAAATATACAAGGTGTTTTTGGTTAATCAAATAACTGGTTTGGAAAAAAAACACTCGCTAAGTGTTTTAAATGCAGTATTAATCCACAAATTAGTTTTTGTTACTAACCATTAGTACATCATATAACTTATTTTAAAATTCAACAAAAGTTTTTTTTTTGTTAATTCAATTACAATAAAAATAATTGTGTTTTAGAATAGCTGACTTCATAAAAAAAGTAAAGGTGAAAAATTTTTCTAAATACACACGATTGGATTGTACCATGGACAATTTTTTCTCACTAAAGGAAGCTATTTTTCATTTAAAAACAACCTACGAGTACTAAATTTCAAGTAAATACGTTTATTGGTTTTAAAGTTATTGTTGTTATTAACTAAAAGAATTTAATTTTTTTTAATTTTAACACCCTGTATCTCGAAAAGTAAATAGGTTTGACCCCTCATTAACTATATCGTTTTGTTCAATTTTTCGAGAAGTATCTACAGTCAAACGTTGTAAGTGTCATTTGGAAACACCCTGTATGTATGAAATATTAGATATTTAATAGAAAATATTAGATACTTACAATTTTGCCACAGACTGAACAGTAGATTTTTCCCTATCCATAGACAGCTCTTTATAAGGTTTAATCCAAGTTGAAGCACTGGTTGTTTTAGGCATTATAAAATCACAATCTTCCTTTTTGTTACGCACAACGAGTGTTTACGCTTTGAATATCAAAACAAAAATGATTTACAAATCTGAGCATCAAATTAGAAATGTTTAGGTACCTAATTCAATAAACTGGGAGATTTTGGAAAATCCCTAAATTAGGAACAAAACTATTAGCCGTTTACCTGCTGTTAAGATACAATAAATTGTAGATAGATTTGGGGATTAGATCATAAAATGCAAATGAGCGAACCCTTAGCGATTATCCAATAACTGAATGCCTCAGTGACCAAGACTTTCTAAGAATGTTGAGGGCTACTTAAATTGATCTTCTTTGAAATTGTAAATGTTTTGTACCTGTAGAGATTACGTACTTAGATCATTTCTTGATTAAAATGACTACAAAATTTTATACAAGAATTGAAATAAATTGGTATGTTTAAAAATTTTCAAATACAGTATAAAAATCTGAACTTTTATGCACTTTATGCAAACTTTTATACAAATATGCCAAAATATGAAATATTTGCATAAAATATGCACAATATGCAAAATATGCAATATGCTGCCGAAGTCTAGTTATGAATCATTTCGGCCTATCCCAGCCCCGTCAGACACTTGGGCTGATACAAATTCAAACTCGGAAAGTCCAACGAAAATCTCCGAAAGCTTCACCAGCGCAGTGGTACTTGCTTTGGCGGCCGTGAACGAAAACGATATAATAATATGTGTCATGTGTGAAAGATTAAATCTAGCGAAAGCTGCTATCGCTTTGTCGAATTAATATATATATATATATATATATATATATATATATATATATATAATATAATATATAATATATAATATATATATATATATAATATATAATATATATATAATATATAATATATATATATATATATATATATATATATATATATATATATATATATATATAAATGAAAAAATACGCATAAAGTATTTCTATACGCAATTCCTTTTAGCGTCGCTAAGTAATGTAAACACATTTTTAGAGTTTGTTTATCTTTTACAGATGTGCACGACCTCGGCATTGTTTTGCGTTTTATATTCTGCGTTTTAAATAAATATTTCCATCAAGTGTTTTGTTATTTTAAGTTATGCGTTATGCGAATGAATTTTAAAAGATAATTGCTCATTCTCACTTGGGGCGCTGTAAGAGACAGTCGGCTTAGGTGTGGATCCAAATTTTACATAAAATTTAAAATATTCCTCGTTGTTCATCTCTTTTCATGAAAAAATGTAATATATTGTGGCAGTTAATGGTTCAGTTAAAGTTTTAAGTGAGGATTGGAAAAATCGTCGTTTCCATCCTCGTTTTGTTTCTCTCTGGTTGTCATCCCAGGCTTTTTGGCTGTTTGGAGATGAATTTGTTCGTGTGTTCGTTACACAGAGAATGAAGCCCAGTTCTACCCTAGAACCACCAGTGACATCCAGTTACAGAAAATTCAAAGTGTTTTAGTGAAAAATCCAGGTAATTTTTTGTTTCAAATTTTAAAATAAAGACAGACATTTTTTTTTCTAAAGTAATAATTGCTTTCATTAAAATTTAAAAATTGTAATATGTACGTTGTAAATCTTAGGGCATGATTAGCTGTCATTTTAATTGTTGTTTTAAATTTATTTAATATGTTTAACTCCTAGATTTTGCAAACGGATGACATGTAAGTTCTCTTTGTTATTTTTGTACTCTATAACTATTAATCTAGTAATTTGTACCATTTATTTTTGTAATGTGGTGAGACACAATAAATGTTTAATTTTTTGTAAACCATTTTGTTTGTTTATCTTGACTAACTCTCTAACTATTTTTTATGTTTAATAATTATTTCAATAGTTACAACTAGCTGTTGTAATGGTTATAATTTGGCACCTCGAAGCGGCGTCCTTTTTAAATTGCTAAAGATATTTCCTGTTTTGTTTGTCCCAAGAGGTTCACGTTAGTACCCCTTTGTGTCATTTTTTAGAGTTGTATAAATAAATATATATATATATATATATACATATATATATATATATATATATATATATATATATATATATATATATATATATATATATATATAAGGAATTTATATACCAAATAATTTGTAAAATGCTACAGGCTTGACGTTCGGATGCCCAACTAGCGTTCGTGTTAAATTGTGCGAAATTGTGTTTTAATTGTACGATTACCATATATTTTATTTTTTAAGCAAAAATTTAAATTAGATTTATGATTAGTTGTTAAGAAGAAATTCGAACAAAAATTATCTTTAAAATGAGATTTTAAGTCAGAATCTGAGTCAGATGAATCAGAATTTATTAGAATTTTAGATTCTCTATGCGACATAAGCACTAACCAAAGAAGAATTGTCCACTCCATGTAAGTTGGTCTACTCTGAAGGTTTGATTAGGCAGGTATCTTTGATATTCGCTCGAAAAATCTTCTTAACACGATTCATAAGATGAATCATCATTGAGGAAGAAGAAAAAGCCTATGTCAAAGATGGATACAGTCAGAGATGGTAGATATGTTTAGTATTCTGACTAAACATATATATCAACATATTGACCTGATAATTTTATGAAAAATTGGGTAAATGTAATAGATAATCAAAACACAAAAATACAAGTTATAGACCAAATTACTTTTTTTATATACAATATTCTATTACATATTTTTTGACATTTTTAAGACTTCCTTGCCTTGATTAAACCCTTGATTAAACATTCCTGTAGTAGCAGGGTCTTTAGAGTCTTATCTTGCTTATCTTAACGTTTTTTATTTTATTTTTCAGTGCTGTTGTTCTGATATTCATCATAACTGTCGTTATATGTATTATGGCGCTAGTAATGTCAGTTGGTGGTCTGGCAGCAGATAGGATCATTTGTTATCCATTAAGGAATCCTGATAAATCAACTATTATTAATGTGATCGATAAGTACATTCAAGAAAATATTAAAGATACCCAGGAGTTTTCTTTTAATATTACAAACATTTTGAATACATGTTATCAAAATCAAAGTATTTATCAGGTTCTGAACCTGACATCAAAATTCGACATCGATGAAACGATAAGCCAGTTTGATATTAAAGCAATTATGACCGAAATTGTTAACAAAGTAGGCGATGCAATAGATGAAATAACAGATTTTAACTTTTTGGATTCTACAACCAAAGCAGAATTGGAAAAATTGACTAATGTCAATATTGATATCTTACTCAATGACTTCAAATCACTGCAAGATATGGTAAGTAAAGTTCAATAAAAGATAATTGTTGTGGTTCTTTTATTTAAAATGACAAAGATATCTAAGCACCCACTATAAATTATTATTATTTTAAAAACATTTTGTGCAATTATACAGGGTAACAAATTAAACAAACGATCGAATCCAATTAATAAACTTACAGTCTGATAAACGCATGTTTATTTCAGCTCCGAATAATTCATAAATTAAAAGCGAATTTAATAAATTAGTGGTTTATACTAGAGTTAGTGACGAGTGAGTGATCACTTCCGGAAAAATACAAAAGTCTTTTAAAATAATTGTATTATTATTTCAAAACATTCAAAAACAAAGTATGTATTTAACCTTACTAATGACTTCTGCTTGTTCTTATAAAACACAGAACTAAGAATTTTCCCATGACATTCGTTGATACAGGTATCTAACAACTGCTTTTGATAAATTTGGTGATAACAATTATGTAATAAACAAAATATAAACGTCATAAAAGTTTGAACGTCATTTTTTTACTTATGAATAATATATAAACAATTTAAGATCGATATTTCATTTGAAATACTAAAGGTGAAGACCAGTAAATTATAAGAAAAAGTGACACATTTTTACTAAAAAAGTATAGAAAATCCTTTAAAATGTGGAATTGCAAATACATATTTGTTAGTTTTTTGCTTAATTATTGAAAAAAAATTGTTACAAACAATAACAAAAGTTGGATTTTTGAAAATTATTAATAACTTTTCTAAAATGCACAAAAAACTTTGATTTTGTTTAAAAATAAGAACAATCTCACAAATATTCAGCTTTGTAAATTTTAAGAAGTTTCACTTAATAGTTATTGCAAAATTGAAATTGTTGATCTCAAAAAGATTATTCTACAACGTTATTATGGGTAAACTATTGGGTCTACATGAATACTGAAAGCACCAGATTGAAGAAAAAGACTTGCTATACCAAATTAAATCATATAACGATTAAAAAGTTTACGCTAAATATGGTAAAATAAGTTTGCAAAAGTAATGTGATTTTAAGCTTAAAAATAATTAAAATAACTCAGACGGGATAGCATGTACGAAATTATGTTTGTATTAGTTATATTGGCATTTTTACACGAATTCCAAAAAAAAAACATAATGTGCTACGACCCTTAAAACCCGAGTTTGCCCGGTAGCCACATAAATTCACCGGAGCTTTGTTCATAAACAATAACCAATTTAAAAAGAACCATTTAAAATAATAAACGTTTAGTTTTAGACCAAAAAATTAACAACGATTCATTTAATTAGCCATCCATTAAGCCAAAGATAAAGGGTATAAAAGCGAAACGATTCTACTATTTCAAAAATTGATGTTTTTTTTTTTAATTTTTAATACATAGTGGCACAGACCATAAAAAAGCATTTAGTTAATTTGTGAACTATTTATTTACCCGAGTAATTTGTTTACACAATTTAGCGTAAATATTTACTTTTTGTTATTATTAGTAGGAAAAAAGGTTATGAAATAATAAGCAGCTTAAATATTTATGTATTATAGACACAAATAATATGTTTTACCAATAAATTTTACAAAAATAAATTTTTTATTTGAAAATTAAATATATGTATGTTAATATTTCTTGAATTATGCTTATTATTTTTACAATTACTTTCTCTCGAAAACGTTAAAAATATATTATAAACAAATTAATTGTTTTAATCTTTGTATATAAATAAAACTTATGGAATTAATCTGTATATACAATAATTAACATTACATTACAATTTCTTCTTCTTCTACGACACTACAGCCCAAATTGAGCCTTGGCTCCTTTATTTTTTTGCCTCCACCCTTTCTTGTCTGTGGCTGATCTTCTTCATACACGGACTCCTAAAAGGGCTTGTACGTCGCTGTTTAATGTGTCTTCCCAGCGCTTTCTTGGCTTTCCAACCGGTCTCTTTCCCTGCATTCTAGCATTCACTGCTCTTTTTGGTAGCCTCTACTCTCCCATTCTTATCACATGACAGTGGTGCTTCCTTATACAATTGATAAAACTCGTTGTTGTATCGACTTCTGAAGATTCCGTTTTCTATTACAGGCCCTAGTATTCTCCTCAGTACTTTCCTTTCGAATGTGTCGAGTTTGCTTTTGGATATTTCTTTCAGTACCCATGCTTCACTGCCATAGCATGCTATGGTCAAAGTAAGGTTTTATAGATTCTCTTCTTTGTATTTCGGTGGACATTTTTAGACCGAAATATATGGGAGAGGGCAAAATAAGATCTGTTTGCCTGCGTTATTCTCTTCCGTATTTCTTCATCTTCTGATTTGTCGGCATATATTTCTACTCCCAGGTATGTAAACTTTCCAACCGTTTTAATGTCAACTTCATATATGTTTGGTAGAACTATATTTCTTTTCGTCGGTATCATTATTTTTGTTTTTTTTTCTGTGTTAATTTCCAGACCTAGCCTTTTTGTTTGCATTTTTAACTCTTCGTATGTTTCCTGTGCTCCTGTTGATGTTCTACTCATAATATTAATATTATCGGCATAAGCAGCTAGTTGAACTGTTTGGTTGGTCAGTAGGTTTTCGTCCAGTTTTCATATGCCTAACCGCATACTCCAATGCCAGGTTAAACAAAGTTGGGGTCAGCCCATCTCCCTGCTTTAGTCCCTGCGAAATTTTGAAAAAGTCTGTCCGCTGGTTTTGTTTTCGTACAGGGGGCTGAGTTTTATCCATTGTGGCTTTAATGAGTCTAATTAGCTTGTGTGGTATTGTCAATTCAGCCAATATATTGTAGAGTTTGTTCCTTTTGTCTGAGTCGTCTTCCTGTTTGAAGTCTACAAACACGTTGTGAACATTAATGTTATGTTTCCATGATTTGCTCAAGATCTGTTTGACTGTAAATATTTGATCCAGTTGTAACAAATGTAACAGGCAGATCCCTTGGGACTATGTCCCTGATGTTATAAGATCTGTAGAGTAGTGTGAAGATAAGTTTGAAACTAAATTAAAATAAGAGTTGAAACTGAATGCAGTTAGGCTAGCTGGGTATGCTTGAGACTGGCCAGTTGATACTCAAGGTAGGGTTAGGCCTATTTGCATGCCCTGAGAAAACAGTAAAGAATAGACAAGATGTATATTAACTAAGGAAATATAAGAATAACCAAAACGAACTAAGGGTAAGTACTGACAACAGGAATATATGAGAGAAGAATGATTTGGGCGCCAGGGAAGATGTTTACTGGACTCTTAGTCTAACAAACACTTCACCTAGTGACTTTATTGCTGCTGCTAACTATGTTTTCTGTAACTAGATATACTTTATAAAAAAAAAGGTTGTTTAATAAAACAGATTATTACTTATAACCCAATTTAATAATAATAAAATAGAAAAACCTGTAAACCGTAATATACAATTTAACTTAAATACCCTATCATACAAAAAACCTATTGATCCCTATTTACAATATATTTACACCCTCTAATATGCTAGAAAAGTAGGAACTTTTATTATGAAGTTTTATTCATTAATTAAAACAAAATTTACTACAACCAACCTATTTATATATTAAAACAATTATTACCCTTCCCTATATTTAACACAATGTATCAGTTCGACAATTTCTAAGTTGATTCCAATCAGATAACCTGTAAATATATTTCAATTGGTCTGTTCAGAAAGGAACAGATCCAAGATAAATCAGTGACGTTACCAGTAGGGCTGTAAAAATACAAAATGGACCTTTGTGCACAAATGACCTTACAAAGTGTATTAAAATCCACCCCTACCCTGTTATTACTAATACATATATATATTTAAAATATTTAATGACACAAAAAAAAATAAGCAAATGATGTTAAGAAAAAAATTGAATGTAAGATATATAATGATACGCAAATATGATTTATGAAAATTGACTAGGATTATTTTTAAGTTTTGGTTCGTTCACTCACTAAATTTTAAACAATATTTAAGTAACTTATTTTTACGATATTACCAAACAGTAAAAAAAAACCTGTCTACTCTCAAGCCGAGAAGGTTCTTCTTCCGGACGCCTTACGCCGCCGGGACTCGTTCGGGTGAAAGCTGTAAGCCCACTGTTCTAGCACCAAACTGAATCGCTATTCCAATATTCGAAAAAACTCCAAACTAAACTCAACTGGAAGCTATTACCCCAAATCCAAAATAATGTTTATTGTATTGACTTTATATTCTTTCTTCCTCCAACGACCAACGCAACAATATTTCAACAATTGAACCAAAATCTTCTTTTTCCAAAACTTCTAATATAAAAAAAAAAACGCCTTCTTTAACTTAATATCACCTCTGAATAACTTAAATTTCTTTTCTGATAACTTGAGCCATGTGGCGTTGGTCGTTGAAAGATCACTCTTCTGACCCGTTCGAAGGTTGGATATAAAGTCAGCTCTTCCACTTTTAAAATCGTCGGCTTCCGTCAGTTCCAAGTTAAGCGGAAGCGGCGGTAAGCAGTTTGACCAATTGATAAACAATTGATAATACGATTACATGTATAGTTGGTTGCATACCTTACAGGCAGAATTAAGTTATTTTAAATTTCTCAGTAACGATAACGTAATCTTATCGTTACATTCCCCCTTTACTTGGAGAAAAAAAAATTGACCTAAGAACAATTTTTTTTTTCTCTGTGTAACTATAGATATTCAAGACCAATCATATACTGTGGGATCCATCACAGACGTGAACAAAATAGCCAATAATATAGCGTGTCCAGGACACCACACTAGCACATATTAAATGCACAGAATCTTCCATCCGTGACTGACATTCTAAAACCCAAAATTGTTCAAGTTGATTAAGTAGATTTAAATAAACCCCAAATTATTGTCAACAAGAACACTAAACCAATCATATACATGAATACAAAACTTGCTAATATATACCCGAATATACCAAATAACTTCCACACATTTGCATTTAACTCGACCGATTATACTTAACCACAGATTATGAGTCATGCAAGAGGGGTAGTTCTAATATACAATATACTAAATATGACACAAGCACTCATGCCCACAAGTTATAGTATGTTTATTAAAACCTTATACTAAATAACTAATAAAAATACAAATCTTCAAAATAATTGACGAATGGGATGAACGATACAAAATTGATCCATCCAAGGACATCAGATTTATTTTAGAGCATATCCAAGGTGAAGCAATCAGTAGATTTCGTAACCAATTCGCAATAAACCAAAATATGGACCGTAATATAAAACCACACTAGATATAAGAGTTACTGAGGAAAAATGATCGTAGCATGCATTTTATCCTAAATTGATCCGACAATGGACAACAGATTTATATTGGCATATCCAATGTGAAACAATCAGGCAAATTCATGGGTCATCACCACAACCTAATAATCATTATACTCTATAGATGCTAAATATTTGATACCATGAAACTGAACCATTGGAACGAAATAACAGACTAAGTGTCTGCAGCATATGTGAATTGATCTGATTCCAGTCATGAGTAGATAGGTATAATAAGGGATACTTAGTCAGTATACAACATAATCAAGAATCTACTAACGACTCAACCTGACTAGGCCGAACATCCGGAAGAATCCCAAATCATCTTCCTAGGACTCCCTTTCGTGTCATTGAAGGTTACCAAATTCCAGACCACATTGTATCCCTATCAAGTTCCACAACCTACGATGGATTACACCCCAAATTAAGCTCATCATCTGTTATGCATCAGATTCAAGATAAGATCTACACAAGAATGACAAACTTATTTTAGTAAGGTATTCCAACACAAATATTAGTAATATATGAACTAATAGATGAACCGTTGAGTTTCACATATAAGAGTAATACAACAGGAAGAAAGTGTACCAAATTAAAGAACTGACATAACGAAATGGAGTTAACTAATTCTGGAATTCTCTAACTATAGCTGTAGCTACAACGGATTTATAAGAATAGCCAGAAAAAGGCAACCAAATATCACTAAATCATCGCTAATACAATACCTCAAGACATCATAAATGGATAACTCTTATAAATATTCAATCAAAGAAGTACTAGAGAACAAGGAAGTCAATTTCTTAAGAAACTGCAGATTAGGGTATGTTCACTAGTTACTTGTATCTATATAACAGAACATTGATCCTGACTCCTAATTACATATAAAACAAAATGAGTTCCCAGGAAAGCTGATGCTAAACACAATATTCAATTGTTGAATACAAAAGATATATTCTAATAAGGCTGAGATCTAAGAGGTTACCATTTGTATCAGCACAACTAGATAATAAAGCTAAAAAGGGTAGACAATATATGTATAATAGAAGTGAGATTAAAATTAAGACTATGTTTCAACAGAATAATATTTCTGAATACTAGAATGTTTAGTACATCCTTCAATAATGATGACGATGATTAAACATTCTATCATAGAGATTCAGCATTTAAATTGATTAAGGTCTGATATATATAACCAGGCAATTGTGAGCCATGAAATCTGCTTCCTATCGGGTGCACACTATTGATAGTAACACAAGTTTCGAACCCACGTATTTGCATAGCCATGCGAGGCAAACCAATTTCATAAGAAATGTTAGATACAAAAAAAAAATAACAAAAGGTTACATAATAATTCGGCGTAACTTTTATCTCAACTAACTTCATTGAATTTTTAACGAATGAAGTCTAACTTAGGAATCACACTGTATACTAAAATTGTATTATCTAAAACAAATTACGCGATAACTTCTTTAGACCAAATGGTAACTAATGTATCAAAGAATATTACTAAGTATTTTAATAATTTTCCTGTAGGAACTACCAAAAACAACCTCAGGATCAAATAAACAAAATCTAAACATATACATGTATTTATGTATACCAATATATAGCAATGACACATATAAACATAATAAGGTACGAAGAGTTGACAGTTCTACACCAGTTTGATTTACCAAAAAAAAATTTGCTGTACCTACTTCAATATTATAACTAATAACAACAAAGCTAAATTTAGTATGGGAAGCTAAAACTATTATATAATAGATAAACCATATTGTCTATCTGGTGACTAAAATCAAAATCCAATCATTTACCTATTCATTAAAAAATCAAGTATTACCAAAATTTAGAAAGAGGAATTAACCTAATCAATCCTGTCAGGTTAATCTTCTTCTGACGATGAAGAGTCTAAGTCATTGACAGTGTTATCTGGTAATAAGTCCTTTATATGAAATCGACCAAGACGTTTGTTGGACAAACTATCTTTCAATTCATATATTAAAGGAGATATTACTTTACTGACAATACATGGGACGTATTTTTGACAAAATTTGGCAGAAACAGCATCACCTTTACTAGACTTAACAAAATTACGTTTTAATACCCGATCACCAACAAAGAATCGCAAATCTCTTTTCCTCAAGTTATACTGACCCTGTGACTTAAGGTAAGAAGTTTTTAATTTCTTCCTGATGTCTGCAAATATTGGAGGTAGAGTCTGTATATCATCTAAACGATGAAGTTTATCTGATATTTGAGGTAGATTTGTGGAATTTCCTGAAACTAAACCAAAATAATCACCAGATAAGGCAACATTTCGACCAAAATTTAAATAAGCTGGGGAACACTGCGTAACTTCATGGACAGAAGTTCTTATGGCTTGAGCTATGGAGTGAATATATTGATCCCAAGCTCTGTGGTCTTGGTATGTATATGATCTTAGGGCTGTAACAATACTGCGGTTTACACGCTCACTATGATTAGCTTGCGGATGGTACGCAGCGTTATAAAAGATCTTCTGAACTTTGTATTTAGTTAGAAGGTCTTTAAAAGCCTTAGCTACAAATTGAGGACCATTGTCACAAGAGACAATTTGGGGAACACCAAATAACAAAAAGACTTGCTCCTCCAAATATTTCACAATGGCAGGAACTGTGGCATTACGAAGAGGAAAAACTAATGGAAATTTAGTGAAGTAATCCACGACCACCAAACAATAGGTATTGCCCTTATAACTACGAGGGTATGGTCCAATTAAATCCATAGATACCATCTGCCATGGGAAGTCAATGTTCCTAAAAGAACCCATTAATCCAGCTTGTGGCTTATTACTTGGCTTGCATGTAGCGCAAACTTTGCATCTAGAAATATATTTCTTAATACAGTTGCGCATACCAGGCCAATAATATAGCTCCGCTATCCTACTAAATGTTTTAAAGGAACCAAAGTGACCAGATGTCACATTATCATGAAAAGTACGAAGAATTTCATCCCTATTTGCGGTTGGGACGACAATTTTCCAATCCGACATATTAGTCAAGGCTTCAATTGGACTAACAACATGTTTATAAAGGATATTATGTTCCACTTTAAAATCAGGGTACTGACCAGGATTCTGAGTAACATTCTCCAACATTTTATGGTACCACGCATCCGGAACTAAAGTGGATACGTCAAGAAGATTGACATCAAATGTTCGAGACAAAGCATCAGCTACTACAACACCATTTGCCTTACGGTGGACAATGTTATAGTCAAACGCTGATAACTTACAAATCCAGCGGGACAACCGTTGGGACGGGTTACGCATAGAATGCATCCACAACAACGAACTATGGTCAGTGATCAAAGTACACTTACGACCTTCTAAATAATACCTGAAGGCCTCCAAGCCATGAATTATAGCAAGGAGTTCCCGCTCAGTAGTGGAGTAATTTTTCTGGGCCTTATTGAGCTTCTTACTAGTGTACGCTATGGGGTGCTCAGAACCATCTTTCATCTGAAAGAGGACACCACCTGAAGCAGTATTAGAACAATCTGTCATGAGGTAAAAGTGTTCCCTGAAATCAGGAGAAGTCATGACAGGAGCACTGGTAAGAGCTTCTTTAATACGATGAAAAGCATCATCAGCCTCAGGATTCCAGGTAATAGTCTGACCCTTTTTCCTATTCTTAAGGAGGTCAGTAAGAGGTGATAATAAAGTGGAATAAGAACGTACAAACCTTCGATAGTACCCCACAAGATCCTACGTAACTGAGTAGTTGTTTTAGGTATGGGGAAGTCCTTGATAGCGGTTACCTTGTCAGGATCTGTCCTCAAACCTTGACTATCAACAACATATCCCAGGAATTTGAGATTAGGACGACAAAAATTACATTTATCCAAGTTGACAGTGAGATTAGCCTCTTTAAGGCGTGAAAATAACTTCTCTAATATTTCAATATGCGAAGTAAAATCAGGAGTAACAACTAAAATATCATCTAAATAATAAAATACAAATGGTTCAAGTTGTGGACCAATAACTAAGTCCATTAAACGACACATCGTCTGAGGAGCTGAAACTAGACCAAAAGGCATCGTGACAAATTGAAATAATCCTTTACCACTAACAGCGAAAGCAGTATATTTCTTACTCTCTTCACTCAAAGGAATTTGTAAGAAGGCCTTGGATAAGTCAATGGAAGAGATGTATTTCGCATTCTGGAGTTTGCTTAATATAACATCTATTCGAGGGATAGGATAAGCGTCCCTATTCGATGTGATACTGTTTAATTTACGACCATCAAAACAAATTCTGAATGATCCATCCTTCTTCTTTGTAAGCCACAGAGGACTACAATATGAAGAGGTAGAAGGTTCGATAATGTTTAAGGAGAGCATTGAATCGATTTCTTTACCTAAATCTGCTTGCCATGCTTGAGGTATGGGATATTGATACTGTCTGAAAGGAGTTGAAGTTTTCACTTCAATAGTATGAGACATTAAATGTGTACGGCCTAATTTATCTTTAGACGAAATAGATGAAAATTTAGAGATAATATCCTCTAACTGTTTTTGTTCCATTCCAGACAAATTAGAAAATTCACGAATAACACTTACAGTTGATAAATTAAAGGAAGAAATAGAGAACGAAAAGTCCGAACAATTTAATGTGCTATTAAATGCATTTAAAAAATCCATGCCAAGAATTATAGAATTTTGCACGGAAGGTATAATATAAAAGGTAATAGTTTTGCGAATATTTGCAACTAAAATTTCAGTTTCAAATTTACCTGTGATCGACTGAATGGTACCATCTGCAGTAGAGACTTGCAGGGAAGAAATAGGTATAATATTAATATTAGTGTTTTCTAACAATTGTAATGAATAGGAACCTATTAAAGAAATGTTAGAGCCACTATCTAATAGAGCCAAACAAGAATGTCCTAATATCTTAATTTCAAGATAAGGTCGGTTATCATTATGTTTTCTGACTAATAAAGAATTAATATCAAAATCTAAAATATTATATTGGCCATCCAACTTATAAAATGGTACTAACTTAGACATATTATCATTGCCAACAAATTTACAAACTGGTGTAGAAAATGGAACTGTTTCCCTGTGCTGATTATGTTCATTACTAAAATTATGACTTACGACTGGTGGAGATAATCTAAGGTCAAGCAAACAGCTCGAGTTAACCGCAGTGTGGTTGACAGTTACTTTTTTGCTTGCTTTGGTTTTTGTTTGTTGTGCTTTGGTTGGTGAGTGTTTTTCTTTTCTTGAGTGGGTGATTTCGAAGTGCTGGGGAGTATTGGACCTGTGGTTTCGTTTACTGTTGTGTTTGTAGTCCCTGATGGGGTTGTAGACTGAGGAACGCTCAGGGGACGAGCCTCTGTCCGCTCGTTTCCCGAACACTTAAAACAGTTACGTTTGAGTGTATTGTCTCTACCACAACCGTGACAGAAAACACGTGTACGAGGTGTCACGCACTCATAAAATGCATGGCCAGGCTCACGACAATTCCAACAAGTCAAAGACGAATTCACCACAGACACATTCTGTGTATGAGTTTTGGGTTGCCAAGAACGATTTCTAGAGAAACTTAAGTTAAATGAAGGACCAGAAGTAGGTCGAGACGTCCTTGCAGAAGAAGAAGACCAAGATAGAGTTTCCTCTAAGCGTTTACACTTCTCCGTGATATCCTCGATACTCTGAATGTCCATTAAAGCTAATTGCTGATGGTAAAAAGGCAACAGACACTTAAGAATGATCTTTATTTTGGCAAAGTCGGATAGAGGAGTCTCAAGTCGACTACACATGCCCAAAATGGTGTTAATAAACATAGTGACAGGTTCGTTTGGCTTTTGTTTACGGTTTTTGATTTCGTCTAGGAGATCATCTTGGAAAGAATAAGGCAGAAAATCAGATTTTAATTTCTGAGCCAACTCAGACCAAGTGGAAAAGCTATGACGGTTGTTCATAAACCAAGTAAACGCAGGACCTGTAAATAATTCAGCAGAAGCTGCAAAAAGATCATCCTCACTCACACCTCTTGAAATACGAAGACATTCCACTCTCTCCAAAAAGGTAATGACTTCATCATGATGACCTTGACCAGAAAACAAAATTCCCCACTTATGTACCTGAATTGGTTTAGGGTGTGAAAACGAATTAGCTGCATGAACAGAAGAGATAGGAGTGGAAGTGGCTGCCGGATTTACTCGCGAATCAAGTTCACCTTCTAAACTAAGAATTCTAATGGAAATAGAGCGCTTGAAAATTTGTTGCTCCTCATCTGAGCAAGATAGTAAATGTGCACGACCAGAGATATGAGTAAGACGAGAAATTAACCTGGAATACATGCTATCATGGACAGTCCCTCTAAAATCGGATATCCTCTGAGCCAGGTCCTCCAACGTCTGGTTTATCTCCTGTTGTTGTTCCAGAAAAGGAATATCTACAGAAGAAATTTGTCGAAAGCTCCTATTTCCTTGCTCTTGTTTCAAGGCACCGCGCAATAATTGGTGTTTTTTCTCAACCTTGGTAGACTCTTCAAAGGGAATTCCCCTTATCCTCAGCTCATAATCCACTTCCTTAACTAATAAATGCTCAGCCTTAAAGGTACACATGATGAAAGAGAGGAAAAAAAAAAAAAATATCACCAACAAACCAAAATCAACAATGTGTTTAACCAAATGTAATTAATAAAGGTGTACCTATACCTTTAAATATAAATATATTTAAAATAATTTAAAGTTGGTTTGAGAGATCAAATGACAATAAGTAAATTGAACTTATTTTTATATATAGTATGCAATAATTGACCAAAAAAAAAAAAAATATATATTATATAGTGTGATCGCACCTAAACAAAACCACTATTGGCAAATAACAATGTAAATAGTAATACAATAAATTATTCAATATTTCTCAACAAATGTACAGGTATCACTAACCCGATCAAACCAGAAATGTCAAACCAATATAATTATGAAAAATATTATACTAAATGAAGGTTTACAATTAGTTATTAATTTAAAGTTAACAAAACCACCAACACAGCAATATAAGACACTATTCAATATTTCTGAGATACTGTAGCAAAGAACACTGGATCTAAATAACTATAAAATATGCAAAAATAGACAAACAAACTAGAAACAGTTTAAAAAAGAGACAAATGAATTAAGGAATACTATCTTACTGAAAATCTGGGCTCCACGTTGGACTACGCCACTGTAACAAATGTAACAGGCAGATCCCTTGGGACTATGTCCCTGATGTTATAAGATCTGTAGAGTAGTGTGAAGATAAGTTTGAAACTAAATTAAAATAAGAGTTGAAACTGAATGCAGTTAGGCTAGCTGGGTATGCTTGAGACTGGCCAGTTGATACTCAAGGTAGGGTTAGGCCTATTTGCATGCCCTGAGAAAACAGTAAAGAATAGACAAGATGTATATTAACTAAGGAAATATAAGAATAACCAAAACGAACTAAGGGTAAGTACTGACAACAGGAATATATGAGAGAAGAATGATTTGGGCGCCAGGGAAGATGTTTACTGGACTCTTAGTCTAACAAACACTTCACCTAGTGACTTTATTGCTGCTGCTAACTATGTTTTCTGTAACTAGATATACTTTATAAAAAAAAGGTTGTTTAATAAAACAGATTATTACTTATAACCCAATTTAATAATAATAAAATAGAAAAACCTGTAAACCGTAATATACAATTTAACTTAAATACCCTATCATACAAAAAACCTATTGATCCCTATTTACAATATATTTACACCCTCTAATATGCTAGAAAAGTAGGAACTTTTATTATGAAGTTTTATTCATTAATTAAAACAAAATTTACTACAACCAACCTATTTATATATTAAAACAATTATTACCCTTCCCTATATTTAACACAATGTATCAGTTCGACAATTTCTAAGTTGATTCCAATCAGATAACCTGTAAATATATTTCAATTGGTCTGTTCAGAAAGGAACAGATCCAAGATAAATCAGTGACGTTACCAGTAGGGCTGTAAAAATACAAAATGGACCTTTGTGCACAAATGACCTTACAAAGTGTATTAAAATCCACCCCTACCCTGTTATTACTAATACATATATATATTTAAAATATTTAATGACACAAAAAAAAATAAGCAAATGATGTTAAGAAAAAAATTGAATGTAAGATATATAATGATACGCAAATATGATTTATGAAAATTGACTAGGATTATTTTTAAGTTTTGGTTCGTTCACTCACTAAATTTTAAACAATATTTAAGTAACTTATTTTTACGATATTACCAAACAGTAAAAAAAAACCTGTCTACTCTCAAGCCGAGAAGGTTCTTCTTCCGGACGCCTTACGCCGTCGGGACTCGTTCGGGTGAAAGCTGTAAGCCCACTGTTCTAGCACCAAACTGAATCGCTATTCCAATATTCGGGAAAAACCAAAAAAAAAAACTCCAAACTAAACTCAACTGGAAGCTATTACCCCAAATCCAAAATAATGTTTATTGTATTGACTTTATATTCTTTCTTCCTCCAACGACCAACGCAACAATATTTCAACAATTGAACCAAAATCTTCTTTTTCCAAAACTTCTAATATAAAAAAAAAAACGCCTTCTTTAACTTAATATCACCTCTGAATAACTTAAATTTCTTTTGTGATAACTTGAGCCATGTGGCGTTGGTCGTTGAAAGATCACTCTTCTGACCCGTTCGAAGGTTGGATATAAAGTCAGCTCTTCCACTTTTAAAATCGTCGGCTTCCGTCAGTTCCAAGTTAAGCGGAAGCGGCGGTAAGCAGTTTGACCAATTGATAAACAATTGATAATACGATTACATGTATAGTTGGTTGCATACCTTACAGGCAGAATTAAGTTATTTTAAATTTCTCAGTAACGATAACGTAATCTTATCGTTACACAGTGTCGATCTTCCCCGTCGGAATCCCGTCTGATACTCTCCAATAATATTTTCTGCTAGTGGTTAGAGCCGCTGGTTTATAATATACGTGAGGACTTTATATGCTGTACATAGTAGAGAAATTTTACGGTAGTTTTGGCACTGGAGTTTGTCTCCTTTTTTATAGATCGGGCATACTATACTTTTCTTCCAGTCTTCGAGTATTTTATTTCTTGCCATGTTTTTGATGAACGCGTGAATCTGACTTGCTAGGTGGTGGCCACCTACCTTATACAATTCTGCTGGTATTTCATCTTCCATGTCTACTTGTGTACCAAGTAGGGTCTGAAAATAATGCTTCCAGGTTTCTGTGACTTTCTGTTGGTCACTGATTATTTGCCCACTTTCAACTTTACATAGACTTGTTTGAGATTTATACCCACTTTTTATCTTGTTTAGGTATTCGTAAGCCCCTCTAATTTCGTTGTTTTTGAAATTTTCTTCGGTTTTTTTCTATTTGTCCATTTTTATAGGCTCTTTTTTTATTTCTACATATCTTGTCTGCTTTCCGTCTAACGACTTCAAATGATGTTAATCTTTCCCGTATTCTTCTTGTTATATACATTTTGTGTGCTTCATTTCTTTCCCCTATTGCTTGTCTGCACTCGTTATCAAACCATGCTCTTCTTCTCGCCTTTTTCTTGTTTCCCAGGTGGACTCTGCTTCTGTCAGTACTGCTGTTCTGATATTATTCCATTTGCCCTCTATGGAGTGCAGTTCTAACGTCCTTAACTCATTTTCGACTTATTCTTTGAACTTCTTTTTACATTCCTGAATCTTCAGTTTTTCCAGCAAAAACTCCCCATTCTCGCTTGTTTCATTGTGCAGTGGGTGTTTTCCTGTTGTGCCATAGAACTGTGACTCCTTGTCTATTTTAGCATTCATATCACCCATTATAATATTGATGTCATTTTTGGGCGCATTGTCATCTACTATCTCCTGTAGTATTATTATATTATTATTTATTATTATATCTCCAAGCTGTTGGTAGAAGCTTTCCTCTGTGTGATGTATATTACAATTTACATACTTACTATTTCACTATTTTTATTTATAATTATACAAATTTTATAACAATTAATTTGTTTAAAATATACTTGTAATATTTTTTAGTCAATTGTAAAAATAATAAGCATAGTTCAAGAAAAATTAACTCGTATAATAGTTAAGTTTCAAAAAAAAAAAAATAATAATTTGTAAAATTTATTTTTAAAAGATATTATTTATAACTAGAGTCCGGATTTCTAAACAAAATGCTTATGGTAAATAATAAAAGGAGGAATATTTTCTTTTTAAATATTAACGAAATATGCAAAAATAAGTCATTTGACACCACTTAAATTATTCTTATTCTGTTTTTTTTTTTAAATTTGTATGCTTTTTTTGAATGTTCGTGCTTATTTGGTGTTTTTTAAATATTCTTATCATTTTTGCATTTGACTGAATTTTTTCATGATTCTGTTTTTCAAAACATAAAAAAGGCTATAAAAGCTTGTCAGAATATATTAATTATATCGACATTTTTGCTAATCTTTATTTGTCAATTTTTTTGGTCATATAAAGAGTTAACATTCCAACATTACGAACAGTTAATTATTTTGTAAACCATGTGTAAAGACCAAACTATTCACATCCATAGGGTGTTTCCTTAATAATGCTAAACAATTTAGTTGAGTTTCTTGCTTAAAAAAAATCTTATAAATATGTGTTCGTCATGTTCGTGTTTCTATAGAAATAGAGGATGTTATTTTGTGTTTATTTTCATTTTTTTGCAGGTAATGTTTGAAATAATATCGATGTTTAGATGACAATTGATACTTAGGTGTATCTTGACATGCAAAATTTGAATATGAACTTAGTGTTGGGATAGTGGTAGAGTGCACCACGTCTGTCTCTTGTTTACTTTTTGTAGGACCATAAATTTCATACGATGTGTTAAATATAGACATCAGTCTGAATGACCAACTTGAGACAAACAGTTCTCCCCTCCTCAAGATATTCAGTTAAAAACTATTAAGTGTAAACACATACCAAAAATAGATTCCTTAAAAACGGCACTCTACCGAAACGGCTGTATTGATAAGATATTATAATAAATTTTGTGGAACTCGTGAAAACAAAAGTTTTTAATCTTTTATTGTTATATAAAATGAATTTCTACCAAGTTACGGTCGAATCCATTACTTATATACCTAAATATGTATCCGGCATTAGTGGCAAAGTATAAGTATGCACCTATAACCAGTGTGGTCGTTGAAAAACGCTTTTGAATTTATAAAATAGTTTTGAGTGACAGACGCCCAAATTTTACGATAGAATATTTAAATGAGTATTTACTTATTTCATGCTTTAAACAAAAATGATATAATTTCCTTTATCGAAGGTGTGTCGATTAAAATTAGGATAAAACATTTAGTTATCTATTTTTTGTTTGTTTATTCCTAATTGAGTTTTTATAATCTCTGCAACAAGGTACCCCAAATTAAAAAAAAAACGTCAATTTTCGTTGACTAGAACCAGACTTTTATTTTAAAATAGTGAAGTCGAGAAATAAAAAAATGCAAACTCGGGTTCTAAGAACCGTAGGGCATTGAATTTTTTTTTCAAATTCGTCTAAAAATGCCGACCTTCCGAATTAACTTCCTATATGGTGATGCATCTGAGTTATTTTAAATGTTTATAAGCTTAAAATCACAGTACTTCTGTAAACCTATCTTACACTATTAACATAAACGTTTTAATTATGAAATGATTTAATTTGATAAAATAAGCCTTTCTCTGGTGTTTTCAGAATTTATGTAGATCTAATAGTTTACGCATAATAGCGTTGTAGATTAAAATTTTCTGGAACAAACAATTTCAATTTTGCAATAACCGTTAAGTGAAACTTCTTGATATTTTTGTACCTGGATACATGTGGTACTATCCTTATTATTACGCAAAATTAAAGTTTTTTGTGCATTTTTAGAAAAGTAAATAATGATTTTCAAGCCAAGCGTTATGTTTTAATGGCTTAAAACCCCAAAAGTTATTTTTCATGAAAGACGAAACTACTGAGCTCTCAGTCTCCATTAGCTGCAATACCTCCATCCAAGGTAGCGGTTGAAACAGGTTTGGAGCAGACGCTGCTAAGAATTCCTGGAAAAAATCAGGCTACTACATACAAAGAACGTCAAATGCATATTACTTCATAAAATATTAGAACTCTTAAATCAGACCAGAAGATGATGGAACTGGAGGAAGAGCTGAAAAGAATAAAATGGGACATCATCGGCCTCAGCGAAATAAGACGAAGAGGAGAAGCCCAAATTACTCTTAAATCAGGACATGTATTTTATTTTAGAGGTGAAGACACTTTAAATAGTGGAGTAGGATTCATTATATATAAAAAGCACACACAAAATATAGTTGAAATTATCAGCATAAGCCTTAGGATTGTATATCTCATCTTCAAACTAAATGCAAGATATAACTTTAACGTAATCCAGACATATGCTCCAAAGACTATCCACTCGGATGAAAAAATTGAAGAATTTTATGACGTCCTAGAAACAGCGTTATATAGCAGACCAGGATATTACACAATAATTATGGACGACTTTAATGCGAAAATGGGGTTTAAACAAGATGATACAGAAGTAGCAATGGGTAAGTATGGATATGGCGAAAAAAATTTACGAGGGCAAAGCTTGCTAAACTTCTTACACCAGGAAAATATATCCATGATGAACTCTTTTTTTTGATAAAAAGTCTCAGCGTAAATGGACATGAATCAGCCCAGATGGCAGTGTCAAAAACAAAAGAAAAGAAATAATCAAAGACTTCGAAGTCCTCAAGAAATGTTTAATATTAAGCGACCACAGATTAATCTGAGCTAAGATAGTATTAAATGTCATATTGGAAAGAACAAAGATGATCATAAAAACAAGAAAAAAGAAATGGATTCCCCCAGAAAACAACAACCTGTATGAAAATACAAAAACAAAAACTCCTCCGTTCCAAAAAAATGGAACAATGCAGTCATTATTTTATTACAGAAGCAAGGAGACATAACAGATCTAAAAAACTACCGTCCTATCAGTTTGCATTCACACGTATATAAACTTTTCATAAAAATTATCAAAAGAAGACTGGACGCTAAATTAGACTTCTATCAGCGTAGAGGATAAGCTGGATTTAGATCGGAATACAGCACTAACGACCACTTACTAGTGATAAAGAACCTGATAGAGAAGTCTGAACTTTTGACTACGAGAAAGCATTCAATACCATAAGCCATGAGAAAATGTAAAAGCATTGGCAGAATACCGAATAGACTATCGCTACACTGACATAATGAAATATATTTACATATATATTTACCAAAATGCCACAGCTAGCGTAAGACTATCTGAACAAGAAAAAAATTCTCTATACAGTGAGGAGTACAACGTATATATATATATATATATATATATATATATATATATATATATATATATATATATATATATATATATATATATATATATAACTGTTTTGGATGGGTTGGAGTCAATAATAGGGCTATTGGTTAACTATTTTTTTATTCTCGAGCTTTCAATTGTGTTTACAATTATTATCAAGAGCTAAAAAAGACAAAATACTTACAAGGTTGAACTAAAAAGAAAAAACAAATTTTGTTAACTTACCAAATAAAAATTAGTTTGGTAAGTAAAAATCACTGCTTACATGTTCAAAATATTTAATATAAAAATGTTTTGATCTAACAAATGTTTCTCCGAAAATTTCTATAATTTTGAAAACATTTTTTTTTTAATATAAAAATAATTGAATTTATAAATAAGTTCAAATAGCAACCAATTACAAATAGCCTCAATGTCATAAATGCCAACATAAAATTTTTATTTTTGACAATTATATTGCCAAAAGTAAAACTTCGTTTAAACATTCTTTTTTGTTTAGTAACAAAAAGAAGAAGATTTATTCACCCTTGACAGATGTCTGAAAGAATGTGATAGATATATGGAGAATTAAATATGACATTTTACAAGTTTTATATATAAATCATAAAGAAAGAATATAATTATAAATTTTACTTAAATTTTGAATTTCAGATCTTTTGTTTAAACTCTTATCATTTTTGCTAATACAAACCATTTCCAAAAAAGTCCTTTTAAATTTATTACTTTCACTACATAAAATTTTAATGTTATCAAAATCCATAATATGGTCTTTATCGATTACATGTTCTGCCAAAGCACAAGATGGTTTTTTAATTCTGCAATCACTTTTGTGAGAAATAATGCGATTTGAAAGATTTCTTCCGGTCTCACCAACATATTCAGCCTCACACTGAGTACAACTAATGCTGTATACTAAATTCGTTTTTTCAAATTTGTCTATAGGATATTTAGTTTTAGAATATAAAGATGAAATAGTTTTGATGTTCTTTGTTGCTATTTTTATATTGTCAATAACCTTTAGTGTTTGTATTAATTTAGGTGTTAATGATGGTATAAAAGGTAGTGAATGATAATAGATGTTCTGATTGTTAGATACAATGTTTTGAGATTGAGCAAAAAATGGTGTTAAATTATTTATATTACCAATATTAGAAAAAAGCATCCTATGTAGCATATCTGGAGGATAAGAGTTTTCAATTAGAATATTTTTTAATAACTGAAGATCTTCCTGTAGATAATCTGGATGAGAAAGTTTTAAAACACGTTCTTTTAATCCTGTTATAAGGTTCATTTTCATCTTATTTGGATGGTGAGAGTAATAGCTTATAAATCTATTACTACATATGGGTTTTCTGAACCATCTGGTTTTCAACATATTGTCTGTATTTCTTACAATTCTCATGTCAAGGAATGGTAGAGAATTATCTACCTCTTCTTCAACTGTGAATTGTATATGCTGATTATGACTGTTGAAAATGTTGACTGTTTCATGAATTTTGTGTTTAGGAAGTGCCAAAACTAAATCATCTACATATCTCTTAATAAAAGGAATGAAAAAAGTGCAATTACTGATACAATCACTGATAACATCATCCATGACATAGCTACTTAGAATGGGTGAAAGACTAGATCCCATAGGACTACCAAAAATTTGTTTATAAAATACACCATTAAATATAAAAATATTAGAATCAAAAACAAAGTTGATAAGTGTTTTGAAATGTAATAAGTCAATATTAGTGTGTTGTGAAATCTCATTCCAATGTTTTTCAACACTACTTATGATTAAATCTAAAGGCAAATTAGTAAAAAGAGATGTTACATCAAAACTAACTAAAACATAATTTTGTGGTAATTGGAAATTATTAATGAAAGAACTAAAATCAAATGAATCTTTAATGTAAAAATTGTTGTTTAAATTATAAGCATTAGTTAAGATGTCAGTGAGGAGCTGTGCTATTGGTCCATTAGGAGGGCATAAAGATGAAACAATTGGTCTCATAGATAAAGTTGGTTTATGTATTTTTGGCAGAGCATAGAACCGTGGAGCAATAGAATTATAAATTTTGAGCTCTTTTGCTTTTTTATTATCAATAAATTTCTTTATGTTTAATTTAGATACTAGACAATTTGCTTTTTGTTGCAAAGTACAAACAGGACTCCTTCTAAGTGTAGTGTAATACTTAGTATCATTTAAGAGTTCTCCAGTTTTTTGTAGATAATCCTCTTTGTACATTACAACAGTTACGTTACCTTTATCGCTTTTAACAATATAAATTTCAGGATGGTTTTTAAGAAAAAGTTTAGTTTGCATATAGTATTTATTATATATATATATATTCAAATTTATGATTCCGATTGTAGAACCCAAGTCGAGCTTATATTTATAAGTAACTATTGTTTGGTAGTCTATTGCTTGGTTTACAGGTAAAACTTACCAAAAATTAAAATTAAGTTACACTTTTAATATTAGGCACATACACTTTTAATATTAATACAAGGCGTGATTATGGATACTATGAACTAAAGGCCCTCATTAAGTCTTGTTTATAATTTATTTGTACTCTTCTCAAAATACTCATTGAATGATTGGATGGACAGTGCAATAAGAACTCAATAAATTCGACCGACCAATGCAACTTTTATATACATTTGCATAGTGGCAACTATTAAGTAATAGAATAAAAAGTCATAAAATAATCACAAAATATTTAATAATTGTTAGGTTTTCTGAAATTTTTCGATTTTCGGCGTAATTTTCTTTTCCCCGTAAGAACTTTCTACAAAATATTAAAAAAAAATGAATGAAATCGGTAAAGTCGTTCTCAAGTTACGGCGTGACCAAGAGAAATGCGGGATTTATATATATTGTTATGATATGTAAAATCGAGAAAAATATTGGTTTGTTTAAAAATATTTCAAAGTTCAAAAACATTAAAATAATTCAGATAAGTAGGATAATATCCAACAAACATTTCGGAGAAGGAAAGTTATTAAATCCTTGGATTTCCTGTACTAAACAAAATGTAAGCTATACAGAAATTATTTCTTTGTTATACTTGAGTGACCCGCATAAGTTTAAGTGAAAGCCAAAGAATTGAACGGGGTTTTTCAAAATACATTAATGCAGTGATTAAAGACAATAGAAGGGATTATAGAAAGAGGTTTTTGTTAGTTTTTAAGAATTATAGAAAAATATTATTTGTAAATAAGTTTTAGGAAATTTATAATTATAGGTAAAAATTTGTTTGTTATCGAAATGAAAAAATGGGGGAATTGTGACGAGTTTTGATTGGCGGAGATAAAAAAAGGTGGGATAAGTATGTAGGAAAAAGTTTAGCGAGATTGAGGAGAGAAAAAAGATAGGCAGTTGGTTTTCCAAATCTGTAAGAGGAACAGTGATTGTTCTCTGGCTGTTCCTGAAATGTAGCAAGCAGTAGTGTTAAATGTTAGTGAGTTTTTGTGGATTTAGTGTATCTGACAGAAGCTGAAGCAGCAAAATATTGTAAGTCATATTTCTCTACTTATATTCCAAGAGTCACTGTTCAGGCCAACGAGAGATTCAGTTTATCGTAAAGAGAAGATATTCCAAGAGTCATTTTTCACTCGGGCCAACGAGAGATTCAGTTTATCGAGAGGAGAAAGGCTATCAAAATTTGAATGATTTGTGCTTTTGAAGGAGATCATTAAGGACGATATACTTGCAACAATCTGTGTAAGATTGCTGATTACATAGGGAGCGGTTGAGAGGAGATAATACAGTCTACAAGGAACAAGGATTTGGACCACTCATCATCAGAGAGAGATATTTTTGTTTTCTGCAATTTTTTTTTCTTTTATTGATAACACAATTTTTACACGTAATTTAGAAAGGATATAAATATTTTGATTAGGAGAGTTAGAATAGTTTGGGATTTTGAGATTTCAATTAATATTGTTTGTACCATTAATTTTGATTGTTCACGTACGGAGAACAAAATTTTGAGAATCCTTATATGAGGTTTGTTTATTGAAAACGTTTGAGTGTGAATTATTTCATTATTTTTATTTCAATATATAGTGTTAGATCATATGTGTTTTTTTATTATTCCGGTATTCTCTGGACCTTACCTTTCACATGTAATAGCATAGATATTGAAGCACGAATTTAACCCTGAGATAAAAGAATTAAAAATTGTGATAAAGTCATAATCATATCATCTAGATAATTTTAATTAATCAAAAAAATTAATTAGCTAATTATTGCTTGGCGCACCAAGACTTTAAATATCACAATAACTGGCGCCCAACGTGGGGCTTGAAAATATCGCAGCTTTACATTTGAAGGAAGGGAAAGAGATCTGGAATAAGTACAGGTGATCCAGAGATAAAAACATATAACATTGAGGGAATTTGAATTTGAAAGTATTTTGACAATTTTTCCAGGGAATATAAATTTGATTTATTGATTGATCGTAGTTAGTGGATATTTACTGCTATTGAATTATTTGATTTTATTTTCTTTACCAATCGTACATTTGATATTTATTTTGAATTATTTGAATTTTACTGATTGCATATTCGATATTTGTCGTGAAAATTTAATACATTTGGGGAGAAATATTGTCGGGTTCTTAAACATATAGAGTGTTGAAAAATTTCACATTTGGCGGGGACAAAAACAATAACAAAAAGTAACAACATGTCTGTCACAAGGAGAAAAAATAAAATGCAGGAAAGGAAGGAGGATAACAGAGAAGATGAAACAATTTTGGAAGAAGTATCGGATAATGAAGGAAATGTGACAATAGTTGAGGAGAGAAAAGAACTATAAGGAATAGATAAAATATTACAACTAATGCAACTCCAGTCACAAAAAATGGATAAAAATCAACTGGAAACAAAACACATAATGGATGAAACAAAACAAACAATGGAAGAAAACCAACGGGAAACAAAACAAACAATGAGCAATATAGAGCAACGTCTGGAAAACTATGAACAGGAAATTAAAGGATGTGTTGAGGGGATAAAGAAAGAACTGATACAACAAATAGAAGAGATTAATGAAATTAAAAATAATATGAAAGAACAAGAAATGAGAATTAAAGATAATTTGGAGGGATTAGAAATAAAATTTGAAAATGCGCTACAAGAAGACAGGAAGGAAGTAGAAAGAAGATTAAAGCAAAATGAAAAACAAATGGCAGAAATTGAACTAAGAGGGGTAGAGAGAAAAGAAGTTATCATCCATGGAACAAGCGAGGCGAAAATACAATTTGGCGGGGATATTCGGAAAACACACCCAGTACCGTTTGTCAAAAATTTGAAAACCAAATTACAACATATTAGATATTTTGACGATTGCAAAGAAACAATTAGAAACCATTTGAAAGAAGGAGCAGCGTTATGGTATGAAAGCAAGGAAGATGAGTTTGAAAATTGGACAGATTTTGAAAATAAATTTCGCAACTATTTCTGGGGGAAAAATAAACAGAGAGAAATCAACCAAGAGCTACAGAATGGAAAATATCACGAAAAAATGGGAATATCTGAAGAAAGATATGCTTTGCAGATATATAACAATTCAAAATATCTAGAATACAAATATTCTACCGAACAGCTGGTAGAAATGATCAGCAGACATTTTGAGGAAACGTTGGAAGATCACGTGATTTTGAGAAACTATCAAGATATTGATAGTTTGTGCCAATTCCTACAATTAAAAGAAGCGAAAAGAAAAGAAATGAGAAATAGAAGACAACATGACCAATATAATGGACCGGAAAGAAGGTATTCATCAAATTATGACCAGAGAAACCGACATCCCAGATCAACAAACGAATATAGGCCGAGAAATTACAATAATTACAATAGACAACAAAATTACGATAACAGGAATGACACACAACAGAGAACATATGAAAATCACAACAGGAATAGAGATGCACAAAATCCTCCGAATAGGAATACTAACGAACAAAGGAACGATAGAAATAACCAGAGCTTCCAACAACAAAATAGAAGGGAGATGAATCATGTAGCAATAGGAAACGACAGACAAATTTCTAATTCTAATCTAATATTTTTAGATGCATTTATAAAACATAAAGCGATTAAAATTGTGATTGATTCTGGATCGGAGATATCGCTAATCAATAAAAAACTAGTAAAAGAATTAAATTTGGACAGATTTGTGTATAAGATTCCTAGGGTTGATTTAGTGGGTGCAAACAATAAAAATTTGACGACAGTAAACGAAGGCTTGGGAGTACAGATAAGAGTGGGAAACAAATTCCATATTATGAAATGTGTGGTGATTGAAGATTTAAATCATGATATGATAGCGGGAATTGATGAATTGAGAAAAAAAGATATCACCATAAATTTTTCGGAAAATAAACTGGAAATCAGAGCAGAACCAGACAACACAGGAGAAGAAAAGCAAACAGATAGGAAAACAAATTCTGGAAGGATCAATGCACAGGAAAAACGCAAAGAAATCGATATGACTGTAGAGGATAAACCGAAAGTACAAGAACAAGATCTAACAGAAAAGAAAAAGAGAAGGAAGAAAAAGAAGAAGAGTTCGAAAAGAAAGCAGGAAAATAAGATGGAGACCAGAGAAAAACAGGAAATAGAAGGTACAGAAGAATTGTTGGCAACCGACGATAAAACAGAATGGAAGCAGGAAGAAAAAGAAGGTATCATCAGAGAAATGAAAGGAATAGAAACATGGTGCTCGGAATACCAAAGGGAATTAGAGGATAAAAAGAAAACAGAAGAAAAAATGGCACTGATGGACGAGAATCCAGAATTTTGTGAAGAAGTATTATGGACAGTGAACACATGTGAACAAAAGGTGGATGAAAGAAAAATAAATTGTGGAAAAAACATGGAGAAGAAAATAGAGAAGATTTTAGGAAACCATGGAGATTTTGTTAATAAAGTAAATCAAGTGGTTAAAAATTATGAACTTTCTTTTAAGGGAAAATACTTGGAAAAATTTAAAACGAAAATATATCCAATCCCGTATAAAGACAGGCAATATACGGGGTATTTTAACATTCACGACATTTGTCAATATCATAAGTAGATTTTAATAACATAGTGAAATAATTTGATCCTAGAAAACTTTTGTCATTTTTAAAATTTAACAAAGAGTTTTCGGCAGATCAAATGGCGGGGATTTGTTATGATATGTAAAATCGAGAAAAATATTGGTTTGTTTAAAAATATTTCAAAGTTCAAAAACATTAAAATAATTCAGATAAGTAGGATAATATCCAACAAACATTTCGGAGAAGGAAAGTTATTAAATCCTTGGATTTCCTATACTAAACAAAATGTAAGCTATACAGAAATTATTTCTTTGTTATACTTGAGTGACCCGCATAAGTTTAAGTGACAGCCAAAGAATTGAACGGGGTTTTTCAAAATACATTAATGCAGTGATTAAAGACAATAGAAGGGATTATAGAAAGAGGTTTTTGTTAGTTTTTAAGAATTATAGAAAAATATTATTTGTAAATAAGTTTTAGGAAATTTATAATTATAGGTAAAAATTTGTTTGTTATCGAAATGAAAAAATGGGGGAATTGTGACGAGTTTTGATTGGCGGAGATATAAAAAGGTGGGATAAGTATGTAGGAAAAAGTTTAGCGAGATTGAGGAGAGAAAAAAGATAGGCAGTTGGTTTTCCAAATCTGTAAGAGGAACAGTGATTGTTCTCTGGCGGTTCCTGAAATGTAGCAAGCAGTAGTGTTGAATGTTAGTGAGTTTTTGTGGATTTAGTGTATCTGACAGAAGCTGAAGCAGCAAAATATTGTAAGTCATATTTCTCTACTTATATTCCAAGAGTCACTGTTCAGGCCAACGAGAGATTCAGTTTATCGTAAAGAGAAGATATTCCAAGAGTCATTTTTCACTCGGGCCAACGAGAGATTCAGTTTATCGAGAGGAGAAAGGCTATCATAATTTGAATGATTTGTGCTTTTGAAGGAGATCATTAAGGACGATATACTTGCAACAATCTGTGTAAGATTGCTGATTACATAGGGAGCGGTTGAGAGGAGATAATACAGTCTACAAGGAACAAGGATTTGGACCACTCATCATCAGAGAGAGATATTTTTGTTTTCTGCAATTTTTTTTCTTTTATTGATAACACAATTTTTACACGTAATTTAGAAAGGATATAAATATTTTGATTAGGAGAGTTAGAATAGTTTGGGATTTTGAGATTTCAATTAATATTGTTTGTACCATTAATTTTGATTGTTCACGTACGGAGAACATAATTTTGAGAATCCTTATATGAGGTTTGTTTATTGAAAACGTTTGAGTGTGAATTATTTCATTATTTTTATTTCAATATATAGTGTTAGATCATATGTGTTTTTTTATTATTCCGGTATTCTCTGGACCTTACCTTTCACATGTAATAGCATAGATATTGAAGCACGAATTTAACCCTGAGATAAAAGAATTAAAAATTGTGATAAAGTCATAATCATATCATCTAGATAATTTTAATTAATCAAAAAAATTAATTAGCTAATTATTGCTTGGCGCACCAAGACTTTAAATATCACAATAATATATATATATATATATATATATATATATATATATATATATATATATATACTTTGACTCTATTGATGTTTATAGACGTAATCTACTTCAATTAATTAATCAATTAATTAGTTCACTAATTAATTAAAGCAAAACATGAACAAAATATAAATCTCAGGGATGTATGATCCTATCACTAGTTACTTTTGTGGCTTCAAATATTGCTCAGTGGTTTCCTTATAGGGATAGATAAAAGAAAATCAAAATAATACACATATAATAATAGATTTCAACTAGAAATTATAAAAATCGTTTATTTTATCAAAACAGAAATCGATATTCAATATTACAAATTTTATTTATTCTCCTATCTTTATTATTTAATATAAACATATACAAAAAAAAAATCTTATTTCTCTTTGTCTCCAAAATTTTTTAAATCAATAACTGTGAATCTCTCTACTTCTGCTTTACAGAATGTTCTCGATGTTCAATTTTCTTGATATATAAAATGTGGTATTTAATACGAACAAAAATACATTCATATCATAACAGAAAACGACTAACCTTTGCTGATGATTCTACCATGTCTTCACCCCTAACACGTTTCCTTATTTGCTGGTGTTGCGATCAAAGGAAAACTCGTTGACGTTTTCCCAGAATGTCTCTGCTCCTCTGCTAAATTTTGTTCTCCTTTCCTTTTACTGCTTCGTACCATACTCGTTCCGGCTTTCTCCTGATGCAGTCTTTCAACTTTTTGAAGCACTTAACACAATAATGGATATTTTAGACTCAAGGATTTATATCATCTCTCGACTTGACCTATTACTCGTTCCACGATTTGTTTGATGATGCTTGTAACTTTTTAAACACAAACCGACCTTTCCCTTTTTTAGTACACTGCACTCCAAACTGGACTTCTCCTTTCGATCGAACAAAACACACTGCCACACTCTCCCCATTCATTCTTCGACTTCCAAATCATTCCCCCACAATTAATTTTCCATCCAATCAAAACCAACTTTCAATCATGTTGCATTATTTACCCAAAACTACCTCTCTTCTTAATCTAAACAAATTTTCAAATTTACGTATCTTTTGTCTTTATGGAATTCCAAGAAAGAAATAAAATTCCGTATCCTTATTCTATTTTATACAAATAATCAAATTCTTATCTATTTTTAAGAATCTTAATACAAAGGTAGATTTAAACTATCTACTATGTACCGTACGGGATAATGAGTTTCCTACCCGCATATTTCGAAAACTTAATTGTCTTTAATTGTTTACTTGAAATACATTGTTAGTACATTGAAATACTAGACACTACTACACTGATCACTAATAAAAGCCTTACTGGTGCTGGGAATAGAGGACGGTTCATTTATACCGTCGATGGTGACGTGGCTTAGGTGGAGGTTGGCGTGGTAACCAGCGTGGGGATTGGCGAGGAGATTGACGCGGGGGTTGTCGCGAACATTTCTGACAGTAGGATTGTGATTGACGGGTGGAGCGGACAGTATTTTCATTATGAGAGTTGTCTAAGTCGAAGTTAATCGTATGCCGTCATCTTTAGAGCTGAAATTGAGTCTGAATTGCGAACACAAATGGAATATTCATAAATCCTATTTTGGATTCTACGATTTGTTTGGCCTATATAGGGTCGGAGGCAGTCTGCCCAAGGAATTTCATAAGCTCCTATTACTTATTTGGAATAATAGTTTATTTATAATAATATATATATATATAAATATATATATATATATATATTTATATTTATAAATATATATATATATATATATATATATATATATATACATTTGGAAAGTTTTCAACGGGACATAGGGATTTTTAATACAATTACTGAGATCCCCTGATTTGGAATTACCCAGTATAAATTTCAATAAAACGTCGCGATGTTTTATAAATAATATGTTTGTTCCACTGGATTGCTGCTCTTTCGCGATTTGTAGCGTATTCGGCATGCATACGTCGACACTGTTGTATCGTCCACCGATTTTCTGTGTTTTTGTGCGGATAATAATAATTTTTTATTAAAAACAATTTTGGTTGTATTCATTACATATTATTTAAATTGGTTAGTGTATAGTTTATTACATTTATTATTCCAAATATTATTGATAATTTAAAATTTAAAAGGATGTATATGCTATATCGAAATCTACAGATTTTTTCAGAAGGTATCTACCGATTTGGCAACAGTCCCAAGGAACATCACTGTCCGAGCAAATTAAATACATTTGCCCTTTGGTTCTCATTATAACGCCATAAGCTGAAATTAAAGTAGTGTTTCTAACCATAAACCATGTATACAAACGAAGAAAAAGTACAAATTTTAAAATGGTATTTTGGGGGCAACTCATACCGTGACATTATAAATTTATTTACTTGTGCCTATGAAGATAGGCCAATACCGACACAATCAACTATTAGTCGTATTATTAAAAAATTTGAATCGTTTGGTTGTGTGTAAAACTGTCGAAAATGTACGGATATACCACTAGAGAAAATAATCAACGAAGTTCGGCAAAATAGGGAAATTGATGTTTGTAGTGTTGCTGAAACTAGTGATCCTTGTTCAAGCAAAACTATTTCTGAAAAAGTTGACATGAATGATAGGACTGTCAGGAATATTTTGAAACGAAATGGTTACCATTGTTTTAAAGTTTCAACAACTCAAGAGTTATTAGCCGAGGACAATTTCAAACGCATGGAATTTTGTGAACTGATGATGAATAAACAAAATGATAATGAACATTAAAAAAAACATTTTGTTTACCCATGAATCGACATTTTCGTTACATCGGAAACATAATCCTTCTATCGTACGATATTGGTCTCGGCATAATAAGCACTTGAGTTTTCAAGTACGAACACAATATCCCCAAAAACTTAATGTTTGGACAGGTATTTTGGGGGACTATATCGTCGGTCCATTTTTATTGATGGTAATTTAACAGGAAATAAAGATTTAGAATTGTTGCAAAATCAAATTATTGCAGCAGCTCAATTACTTTCTGTCAATTTTGACGATATTTGCTTTCAGCAAGACGGCTGTCCTGCTTACAATACACGAGCAGTTCAAAATTATTTAGAAACAATTTTTGGAAATAAATTAATTTCTTCTCGTGGTACGATCAAGTGGCCTCCCAGATCACCAGACTTATCCCCAAATGATTTTTTTTGGGGATATTTAAAAGCAAGTGTTTATCGACATGGTTTTAAAAGAGCCCGAAATTTAGTGGAATTGAGGGACAAAATGATTCATCTTTGTGGAAGCATAAGACCCGAACTGCTCAGAGATATGAGAGTATCTTTGTACAACAGATTTGGTTTTTGCTCTGCGGAAGGAGGTGGAATATTTGAACCTCTATTACGTTGAATTTTTTTTTAATATTATTATTATGTTATTTTTGGAATTCGTTTTTATTTTAATTTTTAGAAATCTACTTTTTTTTCATGCCATTTTGTCAATAAAATATAACAAATTTTTTTAGGTAAAATAATTTTTTGGCGAATTGACATGTAGGTACCCTACCTGTGTTCCGTTTTTATACTGGCGGCTTGGTGAGATGCGAGATTTTATTGTGCGATGGTCGTTTGCATTTGGTAACATGCGCACGTGCGCAGCAGTCGAAAAATATCGACTAAGGAGGGAGTCCAGTCGAACAAATAAATTAATTATAAAACATCGCGACGGTATATTGAAATTTACACTGGTTAATTGTAAATCAGCTAATCATTGTATTGTTATAAAATTCCTATGTTCCGCAAAATAAATTCGAAATCTGTATATATATATATATATATATATATATATATATATATATATATACAATAAGTAAGTTCAAAAAAATAAATCTTTTGGTCACGAGGATATCGGTCAAAGGAGAAATAATAAAAGGAAATCACAGTTCCATTCCTATATTTGAAGACGTTTCGCTTATTTAATTTACAAGCTTCATCAGTTCAATCTAAAAGAATGCAAAGGTGGTAGGTAAGAATATAAAAAAACATGGAAAATAACTTACGAATGGTGAGTGAAGAAAGTTAAGGTGTAAAACAAACACACCATTCTCTTAGTATCCGTGGTAACAATATTAAAGTTGTAATATTAGCTTAAATGTTCATATGTAGTCGAATTCATGTATAACCATAAGAAAAAGATGACTTTAAAGGTGAAAAAAATGGATAAAAACTACTGCGAAGCACTAGAAAAACCCGTCACATTGTACGTAAAAAAACATATTAACAGTAAAGTGTAGAAATAAAAACAAAATATTTTAAAAAAACACACTGGCACAGTGTGTTTTTATATGTGTATATGTATGTGTATATATATATACACATATCGTCGGTTTTATGTTTTTAAGGTTTTATGTTTCGAGGGTTAGTCATCTAGAGGCAAATACTTTAGTTAATAATAAAATAACTCTTATGGTACACTAACAAAAATGCAATAAAGATGACTTGGTCACTTCCGATGTAAGATAAAATTAACCAATATGACTTGAGCATGTCTAACTTGACATGGTAAAACTAACGTAAGAACCGATAAAAATAAAAAAAATTGTTTGTAGTATAGATGTTTATTGCTTACATACAATAAAATAATCAATATCAATATCGCTATCTGAATCTGATACTGCTGGTTCTGGAACTCTATCAAGCGCCTTATTATTCACAGGCAAAGACTTGTACCAATCATGATATTCAGGCGGAATTATGCTACTTGTTATAAGTTTAAGCAAACTGTTTTTCTTCTTTTCCGTTATTGGTAACAACGATTTATATAATGGCTGTAGATCCATCGCCGTTGCTGTTGGTCTTCCTCTTCCAGCTACCCGAAGCACATGAAACTCGGTCTCTGAAGGTCTGTATTTAAATAAAATACATCCTGGATTAGCCTTTTCATACCTCATGCATTTTATTCTTAGCCATTCAACCTTGTTTCCTTTCTCATCTTTGCTTTTATTTTTAATTAAGGTATTTGCTAGAGCTTTTAAGTCAATGAAATCAGAAAATCTTAATTCTTGAACATTATAGGGACTACAACTTTTATTTTTATTGCGATTAGAACGTGCAAGTCGGAAAATGTTTAAAAGGTCATTGTGTGTAAAGATGCATACATTTTTCTTTGCTTTTTCGATTGCAGAATGCATTGAGTCCACTTCCATGTATGTGTGCCCTTTCTCCAAAAAATTATGTTGGATAACATCAAAATGCATGTGGTGTACAATATACAGAAAGAGAGCAGAAATAAATTGATTTCGGTTCTGTCCACTGCAGCTATCAGAAAAACACTAATTTCTTTTATAGTAGTTGGAATACTTTTTATCCAGCAGAGTAACGCAGTTCCTATTTCACAACTTCCCCTTTGACCATTTAATTCCGTCCAAGAAAAGCAGTGAGCATTATTGAGTTTCGCAGCTTCATAAATAGTCAAATTGTAGGCACATAACTTCCTTGTATAATACATTTGAGAAACGGCCGAAGTTGGAAAATTTAAAACGCTTTGTAGATCAAAAGTTGCACTTATAAAATTAGTATCTGCATTTGCTCTAACCTTGTCATTGGCCTTGAGTTGATTTGCTTCGTCACGTCGCGCAATATGAGCTGTGTAATCTTCATCCGATATTAATTTCTTTTTGTGTTTCTCGCATACTTCACAAAGATCCTTTTTGGGGTGAAAGAAAGATAAATTAAATTCTTTCCCAAATATACGACGATAAGTAATTTCGGAAACGTATGGTTTATTATCTTCTTTGCATTTATTGACGTATAAGTCATACATCTTGGAAATTGATAAACTTGGATCTAGATACTGTTGCTTTGAAGATTTTCTGCAATAATGGGAGTCCATCGCAGGAAAGCTGGCAATATGTTCTCTTACTATTACTATCATGTCTTCAGATGTTTTGTTAGATGGAACATGATGACCTCTGTTATCTGAAATAGCAAACAATCCATGTTCATTTGCTCCCTTCAAAGCTGTATCCACAGGCCCGTGGCTAATGCAAAGAGTTTTAAGAAAGAATACTTTGCACACTTGAATTCTGTGCTCATTCTTCTGGAAATGATATTTCCTAGATGTTTCCTTCTTAGTGCCTGTTTCAGTACGAACCCTTCGATATTTTGGCTTAGTCCACGAAACACAAGATAGAATAAAGTCCTTTTGCCTTTCATACTGTAACTTCCAGAAACTTGCGCATAACTTGTCACGTTCTTCTTCAGAAAAACTGGTTGAACACTGAAATTTACAGTTTTTGCAGTTGACCTTTTTTGGTTTTTTTGGACTTTTTATACCAGTTTTACTTACGTAGGGAATACTTAACGATCTGTTCTGTTTGGCATTATTCTTCTTCCATTTTTCTGGACTAGCTTTTTTCCATCTTGGTTTTTTACTAATACTTCATCCTCACTACTTTCATCTTCAGTGGCAATGTAATTATCATCACTCTCTGTTCCAAATGGTTCTGATTCAGTCTCACTCGTTGTAAATTCAGCATCTACATGCAGTTTGATAGGTATTTGATTTTGATTACCACCCGATGAACTGTTATTGAGGCTAGTAGTTGGATCTGAAATAAAAGAAGTTATCAATAATCTCTAATCATTTCACTCGTATATTATTTATGTAATACCCCTTTGGCATAACTTGAAATATTTTATTAAAAATAAATCATAATCAATCAAATACAATAAAAGTAATATCTAACCTATAACGTAATTTTTGGAACATAATATAAATAATTACATACCTGTAATGTTTACTGCAATTTCATTTGTTAAATTTTCTGCACACAAGGAGGCTATGTACTTCCCCCTGGAACACATTTTTTGAATTTTCTTTGCGTTAGGACAATGATTTTGACACAAAATTAAGTATCCTTGTACGTAACGTCTACTTAAGTTAAATTGATCAGACAAGTTTAATAACAACAACCTACCGAAAAAAGTGACCAAGTCGCCTTGGTCAGTTTTGGCGGTAGCGAAAACCAGTATTATGACTTAAGCATTCTAAGGCATGCCTGAAACTAGGCAACCATATTTATATCACGAGTTGGGCATTTTTTCTGGAAAAGATCTTATAGTTTTAAGTCATTTGGTCAATAAACATCAAAATGAGATTTTTTTGACTTGGTCACTTTTGGCAGTATGCCGACGATATATATATATATATATATATATATATATATATATATATATATATATATATATATACTGTGTATTTCAGCTGTGTTCTTCTCGTCTACTACTTATGTTTTTTTGTTTTTGTCTCAGACTAGTAATTCAATTTGATTTGTTTTGCTTTCTTTGTTCCAACTGTCACTAACATAAGTGATATATATGTATATATATATATATATATATATATATATATATATATATATATATATATATATATATATATATATATTGTTAGTGACAGTTGGAACAAAGAAAGCAAAACAAATCAAATTGAATTACTAGTCTGAGACAAAAACAAAAAAACATAAGTAGTAGACGAAAAGAACATAGCTGAAATATACACTTTGATATATACGATAATAGCAATGGTATTCAAAATAAGAAACGGAGAGTTTATTGGAATATAAAATAAAGTTGAACCGGATGATATAACTAAAGATAAATAGGCAAGCTTGGAGGAAACAGGACCAAACTGGCTAACTCGTTTGTATTAGTTTGTATTATAGAATTATAGATTTATAGAAATAGAAAAAATAGATGAATGAAAAATCAGCATCACACTACCTATTTACACATTCTTCAACAATGTAATTATTTTGATTTATAAAGGTACAACAATAACGTATGCAATTTTCAGATAGAAATATGTGGAGTAATATTATAGAAGAAACCGATAACGCATAAAGAAATTAATTGAGAAATTTGAGAAACAATACATACATCAAAAAATAATTTGTTTAATTTTGTGATAAATATTTTTTTTTATATTTATATTATATAATATATGTAGATAATGATATATTTTTTTATTTATCTCTTATTTCTACTTGGATAGATAATTAAAAACATTGTAGTATATAACCATATATTTTTTAGCTTAACCAAAATATTGTCGATGTTGATTTGGACAACTTAGTAAAGACGTTAAACACTATAGCTGATACTTTAAAAAATGAGCAGCCAGAATTAGCTACTAGTCTTACAGAACAGGCAAAGAAAGTGGAAAACTACAATGAAAAACAACTAAAACCGTTTATCGAAAAAATTAACACAATATTAGTAAGAATGATTTCAGTTATATTTATAATTTACAACTTAATTTATTTAACTTTAAGAAACATCTTTTGTAACTAGATTTATTGGTCCGTAAAATGCACATTCAACATTTTCCAATGCGAGTTATTCTACCTGGAAAGATGACAGAATAATAGAGAGATTGTAGAGTTTAAAGAATTCGTTTGACCTCATGGACATTACAACACTGTGATTTAATGTGGAATATTTTCCCTAGTAGACTAGTTTTTTTCCACTTTCGGACATCTGCCACGATGTGACTTTTCAGTTTACCGCAAATTCCATATTTGACGATACTATCAGTAATCTCATAACTAATAATTGAGGTGTTTTTTCAAGTACTCTTAAAGACATTACTCTATTACTAGTAGTACAATTTTTATATAATTGCACTTGCAATATTGTATTTTCGAAAAATATTGATATAATGTAGTGTTAGGACCATTAATCACTTTTCTCTTTGCCTTTTTTGTTTTCGCTTGACCATTATATTAAGTGAGGAAATCTTTTGTGGTTTTAGCAATTTCATTTGGTCTTAACTCACTATCATACGTGATGAGATTTGGTGAGAGTTCGAAAATCCTCTTCTGCAGTCACAATGTTTATGTCTATTAATATAGTAGTTTTCTGGACATAGAAGAACATCTTACGGACGAGCTTGAATCGTTGTCAACAAACTACATGGAAAATCAGCTGCACCCAAATGCACAAAAAACACAGATTACCCTATTCCATCTCAACAACAGATATGCTACAAAAAACCTTAACGTTCAATGGAATGGAGTCACATTGTTCACTCCCCAAGTACTTTGAAGCGACTTTTGATAGCACATTCAGCTACAAGCAACACATTGAAAAAATACTAAATCTAAGATTTAAGAAATAATGGACTACAAAGACTAATATCATCTAGATGGGGAGCTAACCAAGTATACTACGAATAACAGTGCTAGGACTTTGCTCATCAACAGTAGAATATGCCTGTCCCATTTGGGAGCGATCAAGACGCACTTATAAGATAGACAGTGTAATAAACGAGACATGCCAAGCAGCAAACAGCAAACATCACAAATACTTAAGAAGTACTCCGATCAGGTTCACAACTGGACTAGCAAAGATGGAAAACACTGAATAGACTGCGTACATGTGTTGGAAGATAAAAACAAAATATGGTATCCTGGGGATACATTGGTGGATATGTCAGCTGTGTATGCGGTGTGATCCAATCAATGAAACACCTACTGCAATGTCGTCTCGTAAACTGCGAATGAGAGTGCTGAGATGCAGACTTAATAGAATGCAACGAGGTAGCATTAGTTTATGTTAACCACAGTTAAATGAAATATGAAAGTTTTATTGTTTTAATTCATTTCTCTATGGACTTATTTTATTTATAAAATTTTACTGTGCTATATTTTATTTTAAGTTGATTTAACTTAAACTGTAAGATTTGTTCTGTCATAGTTCGTACGAGAAATAAAAAAATGTTTGTGGATATATTAATTGATCTCGCTGTTTATCAGTGATGGTTTTCTGTAACCGAACAAGGCTGTATGTGGAAAAAAGATTCACTTTTCCAACAGTATAACAGGAATTTTTCCAAGGAGGAAATTCTAACTTTGTTTTAAATTATTGCTTTATTTTATCTACCTGCATATTCCATATGATAGAGAGAATTAAACATGTTGTGAAAGTATATATCCAACAGAAAATATAAATACTTGATAATGACGAGGATGAAACTTTTATACTACTGTAAATGTATTTTATTTTTTTCTTTCTTAAAATTACTTTTATGCTATTTTAGGCTACTACAGATAAACTGCAAAACGATTTGAAAATGGATTCTATGAATTTTCCTGAAGCTATTAAGACATTTATCAATCAGGTAGAGACAGCTCAAGAAAACTTCAAAAACAACAAAGACCAAACAATAGAAATTTTTAAAAAAGTTAGTTTTTTTTAGTAGATTTCACGATTAAATTATTATATTGGGGATAATTAACTCGTTTAATAAATTTTGACTGACTTTTTATACATTATATAAACACAATCTTGATTTATTATTTTCGATTCTTCCTATAGAGTGATATTCAAAGATTTGGTTTGTGTCTGGGCTTTAGCCTACTGATTTTACAGTTAAAGATGCCACAATCACTACACGTGTTTGTAAAGTTAGTACTACACTACTTAATAGTATTTATGTTTTAAAATAAGAACTAAAAAGATTAAAAAAAGACAAATCATGAAGATGACAATATAGACCTAGTCGAAAAATAGAATATATGTAATTTTTAGGCTGCATCCCAATTTGGCAACTTAATAGTAGATCAAATAAATGGATACACAGATAGAATTGCTAGTGCGGTAAAGTATGAGCTGGGTATGTGCGGACCATTGAACGTAGCAATACATGGTGCTCTTACAGCTCTCTGTGACAAAATTACGCTACCTTGGGTGAGTATTCTAACAGTAATTTTTCCTAGTCATTTTTTATATTAAATGATAAAAACAGTTTTTTGTGGATCGGTCCTCGTAGAGAGACAGCTAGGTCGATTTATATCCGCTCCGTAACAAACTCCGAAATACTGGGGAATTACGAGGAAATAAATAGCCAAATTATTATAGCGCGTAAAAAAAGTAAGTTTAAGTAAATAGTAAAAGTAAACGAGCAGCCTTTCCTTAGCAGATTTACCCCCAGCACTTTTCATTACGAAATGTAAAAGTTTTACTTGGTGAGGTTCCATAATACAGACCAGTCTAGGCATTATGATTATCTTTGGCTCGACATCCTGGTTGTGGTACTGGCTTAATCTAAGATTCGTCGCCATTCTGTTGAGGTTCTGACAACGTGTTGTTATATTCTGATCTATAGAGATCAGTCTAGTCAGCGCTACAAAAATATCTTCAGGCAAATAGCGACTTAATAAATTTGGCAGTTTTCTTTGCCACTCTGAAACGTCGTCAAGGTTAACATTTGCAGCTTCTTCAGAAATTGCTCTAAATTTAATGTTATATCTTAAGCAAAACTTGAAAGCTTTAAAAATCAAATTGAGTTTTTTCGCCGCGTCTAAAGCTCTTTCTTTTATTATCGATCCACATAATGAAATGTTCTTACTTTATAAACCCAATCGTACACTATATTATCGATGCCAACACCTTCAGTTTTAATCCTCTTTTTTTGTTGAATATTGCAACTTTCACTCTACCACTTTTTTAAATCGGCCTTTTTTTTTAAATGTCCCTAACCTGAGTTTTTTCTATTTGAAACTTTTCGGCCAAAACTCCAACACTATATTATATATTATTCCAAACGTCTTTCTATTAGTCGAAGACGTTGTTACCGTAGATGAGAATATCGCAACTAAATTAAAAATGTGCACAAAGGATGAATAAATTCTGAAATGGATTTTTCCAACTTAAACTCGATGTACCTAATATACCTAGTTTTATGACCATAAGTACCTACTTATATAATTAGTTTTATGGCTACAATAAGTTATGTACATATTTGAATTTCCGGAGCCTCAATTTTAATCTGTTAACCGCCTTCATCTGACTGTCAGTTGTTGCCAGGTAAAATTACAATAATTTCTGAGAAAAACCGATGGCAAATTTTGCCCGGAGTCGTTGTTAAGAGGATTCGTTGTTCGGAGGTGTCTTACTATTTCTTCTTCTTTTTCTTCTTCAGCCTTCATCTATCCATGGTTGGACATAGGCCTCCTCCAATTGCTTCCACGCTTTTCTATCTTTTGCAATTCTCATCCACTGCTTTCCAGCTATAGCTCTTATATCGTCTATCCATCTCTTTTTGGGACTTCCCACGCTTCTTTTTGTTTCTCGAGGTCTCCAGAATGTCACTTTATGAGACCATCTCTTGGTGTCTTGTCTTACTACATGTGCTACCCATTTCCATCTCATTGTTGCTATTTTTTCCATGATGTCGGTTACTTTAGTTCTTCGACGTATTTCGGTGTTAGGAATTTTGTCTTTGAGGCTTATATTTAACATGACCCGTTGAGTTACTCTTAATTGTTCTGCCATTTTTCTTGTTATTGCCATAGTTTTAAATCCATAAGTTGCAACTGGTAGTATACAAGTGTCATAGGTATTTCGTTTTACGTGTATTGGGATTTTTCTGTCTTTTAAAATGATGCTAAACTTACCAAAAGCAGCCCATGACAATTGTGTCCTTCTTTTAATTTCTAGGGTTTGATTTTCCTTTTTGTTTTTAATTGCATGTCCTAGATATATATATATATATATATATATATATATATATATATATATATATATATATATATATATATTTATATATATATATATATATATATATATATATATATATATATATATATATATATATATTGTTCTAACCTTTTCTATATTGATGTTATCTATCGTGAAGTTTTCTAGGCTGTTGCTTTATATCTTTGTTTTGTCGAGATTCATTTTTAATCCTATTTGATTCGATTTTTGATTTATTGAAGCTATTTTTAATCCCTTTTCGACCCCATTTAGTTTTTTGAAGACATTTTCTAATGCCAAAGTAAATAATTTGGGTGAGATGGTGTCTCCTTGTCTTACACCTTTGCCAAGGTCTATTTTCATAGTTTACAGATCATCATCTATTTTTACGTGAAAAGTAGCATCATGGTATATATTCTTAAGGAAGGCAGCATATCTTGAATCTACTCCGGCGTCGTCCAATGCTGTTAAAAAAGCCCATTTCTCGATACTGTCGAATGCTTTGTGATAATCGACAAATGCTAGATGTAGTGGTATGTTGTACTCTATTGTTTTTTCAATAACTGTCCGGATTGTTTGCAAGTGATTGATAGTGCTAAAACCCTTACGAAAGCCTGCTTGCTCCACTGGTGATGCATCTAGCTTATCTCTCAATCTATTTGTTATTATTCGGGTTAGTAGTTTGTAAAGGTTTTCTATATTTGCGGCGTCCCCTTTTTTATGGAGTAGAATGACTTCTGCATTTTCTGCATAGGCGGCATTTATTTAGTGATGCTCTCATTGCCTCTTCTAATGCAGTGCCTCCCATTTTTAGCATCTCTGAAGTAATTTTATCTTCTCCTGGTGTTTTCCCATTTTTCATTTGTTTTAGGGCAGCTCTAATTTATATATATATATATATATATATATATATATATATATATATATATATATATATATATATAATTTATATATATATATATATATATATATATATATATATATATATATATATATATATATATAACGAGTTTATTACAGCTGCCGCCGTTTCCCGCAACCTAGCTTCCAACGCTTGCGATCGTTCCAGTCATCTACTTGTAGACCCCTATCTTCCATTGCACCTTTTACTTCTTGTCTCCACGATCTTCTTGGTCTTCCCTTTGTCCTGCGGTTGGTGGGGATCCACTGTAACATTCTCTTTGGCCATCGTTGATCATTTATCCTTTCTACATGGCCATACCATTTCAGCCTTTTGCATTATATAGTTTCCAGGACGTCAATGTCTATGCCCATACTCTCTCTGATTTCAGTATTCCTTACTCTATCTCTTCTAGTGAGTTGGCAACATCTTCTCCAATAATTCATTTCCATTGCTTTTATTTTGGATGCGTCATTTTTATTTATTACCCAAAGCTCTGAACCATATGTAGCAATGCTTTCTATGATACTTTTGTATATCCTAATTTTTGTGTTTCGGGTGATGTGGTTATTCCAAAGTATACTATTCAGTTGACGTATTGCTGAATTTCCTTGACCAATTCTAGTAGCTATTTCTTTTGTATTTCGACCATTGTTTGTAATGTTTACACCGAGATATTTATAGCTATCAGTATTTTGAATTTGTTTGCTTCCTAGTTCTAAGTGCTTTCCTTCACCTCACACTACTACGTACTCTGTTTTTGATGGATTAATTGATAAGCCCCACTTAGTATATTCTTCATCTATTTTTCGTAACATGTAGTGGATATCATCTTGATCTTCTGCAAGTATTACTTGGTCATCAGCAAAATGTAAGCTGTACAGTGTATGGTCTCCAATTTTAACATCCATAGGTTCACATTTTCTTTTCCAAATATCCAAAACCCCCTCCAAATAAATCTTAAAGAGTGTAGGTGTAATGCAGCAGCCTTGGCGAAGACCTTTGGTCACTTTTATCTTTTTTGTCACTTTTTGTCAAATCTTTATTACACTCGTCATATCATCGTACAACTCCCTTACAGCATTAATGTAAATCGGTGGAATATTCTTGTCTTCTAGCACCTGCCATAGCTTGGCTAATAGGACACTGTCATACGCTTTTTGAAGATCAATAAATACCATGTGTGTCTCCATATTATGTTCCAAACGCTTTTCTATTGTTTGTTTTAGGCAGAACACATTGTCTATACAAGAACGACCAGTACGAAAGCCACTCTGATCTTCAGCGTCTTCCCAGCAATCTTCAATTCGGCTTTTAATTATCTTCCCGTAGACTCTACAGATTGAGTTAGTTACACTAAGCCCTCGGTAGTTCTTACAATCTTTTCTGTCGCCTTTATTTTTGTATAGATTGCTGATATATGCAGTTTTCCATTCTGGGGGTAGCTCTTCTCCTCTCAAGAATAAATTAAAAGTATAAACCAATAGCTGAAATAGTTTGTCAGGGCCATATTTAGTCAGTTCAATGGGTACTCCCCCCGGTCCTGGAGCCTTTCCATTTTTCATAGCGTTGGCGTGTTTTTTAATTTCTTCTGGTGTTATTTCAGGTTTCTTCGCGGTAGGAATTCGCTCTAATTTCTGATGTTATTATTTCAGGGAGATCCTCTGAGCCTACATTTAAGATATGTTTTGTTGGTATACCGGGGTTTGGAATAGTAGAAGTATACAGCTTCTCATAAAATTTTCGGATTTATCTAACGATCTCTTCCTTATGCGAGCACAATGTTCCATGGTCGTCTTTTATCTTTATGATTTTATGTTCTTTTTTGTCTTTATGATTTTTGGTTCGTTCTTTTTCTTTTCTCTTACTATTTACAATAGCAATATTTCTATTAACATTCCAGCTTCATTGGAAGAAGTTAGATAACGAATAGTGCATGAATGTAGTATAGTAACCCTAAAATTTTCCAAAATGTTCTTTGTTATTTAGACCTGCGACTTAATAATTATTATGGTCGTTGGTGGATATCATTTTGAACATTTAAGTAAATTTTACTTAAAATTTAAGGGTTAAGGTCCTGGAAGGGAGGGGGTTGACAATTCACAAATATCTATATCGTTAAAAGATGACCCTTTTAGAATAAAAATCGACCTGTTTCACGTGTTTAGATATAATCACAAGACGTTTTAGACACAAAATCTAATTATTTGTGTCAAATTTCAGAGTGGACTAGTTTGTGTGGCCAGGCCCTGTATATATATATATATATATATATATATATATATATATATATATATATATATATATATATATATATATATATATATATATATATATATATATAGATATATATGTATGTATATATATACATATATATAAATATATATATATATATATATATATATATATATATATATATATATATATATATATATATATATATATATATATATGTTTGTTTTGAGGTTTCCGCGGGAGCTATATGTGCTGTCACTATTTTTCCGGGATTGAACCTAAACACTCGAGATGATGCCCAAAGACTACCAACAACATGGAAACCAGCTCTGCAAAGAACCGTCCAAAAAAATTCAACTTCAGTTAACGCACAGAAAAAACAAACAGCGAGACCGCCAGACAAGGCCCCGCCCACTCACACACAGGCAGGACCAATCACAAGAGCCCGCGCGCCGCCGAGAGAGTATTTAAACGAGCGCCGAAATGCCCAGTCGACCAGTACTAATCGAGTAACGACGAGAAGTAGATCCACCAGGCTTGAGAATGGCAAGTGAGACCTTGCCGAAACGTCGCCAAAACAATGGTTTTCAAGAAAACCAGCATTTTACAACGCGGAGTCAATCCCGGAAAAATAGTGGTATATATATATATATATATATATATATATATATATATATATATATATATATATATATATATATATATATATATATATATATATATATATATATATATATATATATATATATATATATATATATATATATATATATATATATATATATATATATATATATATATATATATATATATATATATATATATATATATATATATATATATATGTATATATATATATATATATATATATATATATATACATATATAAAAATATATATATATATATATATATATATATATATATATATATATATATATATATATATATATATATATATATATATATATATATATATATATATATATATATATATATATATATATATATATATATATATATATATATATATATATATATATATATATATATATATATATATATATATTATATATATATATATATATATATATATATTATATATATATATATATATATATATATATATATATATATATATATATATATATATATATATATATATATATATATATATATATATATATATATATATATATATATATATATATATATATATATATATATATATATATATATATATATATATATATTATATATATATATATATATATATATATATATATATATATATATATATATATATATATATATATATATATATATATATATATATATATATATATATATATATATATATATATATATATATATATATATATATATATATATATATATATATATATATATATATATATATATATATATATATATATATATATATATATATATATATATATATATATATATATATATATATATATATATATATATATATATATATATATATATATATATATATATATATATATATATATATATATATATATATATATATATATATATATATATATATATATATATATATATATATATATATATATATATATATATATATATATATATATATATATATATATATATATATATATATATATATATATATATATATATATATATATATATATATATATATATATATATATATATATATATATATATATATATATATATATATATATATATATATATATATATATATATATATATATATATATATATATATACATATAAATATATATATATATATATATATATATATATATATATATATATATAAATATATATATATATATATATATATATATAAATATATATATATATATATATATATATATATATATATATAAATATATATATATATATAAATATATATATATATATAAATATATATATATATATATATATATATATATATATAAATATATATATATATATATATATATATATATATATATATATAAATATATATATATATATATATATATATATATATATATATATATATATATATATATATATATATATATATATATATATATATATATATATATATATATATATATATATATATATATATATATATATATATTTTTATATATGTATATATATATATATATATATATATATATATATATACATATATATATATATATATATATATATATATTATATATATATATATATATATATATATATATATATATATATATATATATATATATATATATATATATATAATATATATATATATATATATATATATATATATATATATATATATATATATATATATATATATATATATATATATATATATATATATATATATATATATATATATATATATATATATATATATATATATATATACCACTATTTTTCCGGGATTGACTCCGCGTTGTAAAATGCTGGTTTTCTTGAAAACCATTGTTTTGGCGACGTTTCGGCAAGGTCTCACTTGCCATTCTCAAGCCTGGTGGATCTACTTCTCGTCGTTACTCGATTAGTACTGGTCGACTGGGCATTTCGGCGCTCGTTTAAATACTCTCTCGGCGGCGCGCGGGCTCTTGTGATTGGTCCTGCCTGTGTGTGAGTGGGCGGGGCCTTGTCTGGCGGTCTCGCTGTTTGTTTTTTCTGTGCGTTAACTGAAGTTGAATTTTTTTGGACGGTTCTTTGCAGAGCTGGTTTCCATGTTGTTGGTAGTCTTTGGGCATCATCTCGAGTGTTTAGGTTCAATCCCGGAAAAATAGTGACAGCACATATAGCTCCCGCGGAAACCTCAAAACAAACATATATATATATATATATATATATATATATATATATATATATATATATATATATATATATATATATATTTATATATATGTATATATATACATACATATATATCTATATATATATATATATATATATATATATATATATATATATATATATATATATATATATATATATATATATATATATATATATATATATATATATATATATATATATATATACAGGGCCTGGCCACACAAACTAGTCCACTCTGAAATTTGACACAAATAATTAGATTTTGTGTCTAAAACGTCTTGTGATTATATCTAAACACGTGAAACAGGTCGATTTTTATTCTAAAAGGGTCATCTTTTAACGATATAGATATTTGTGAATTGTCAACCCCCTCCCTTCCAGGACCTTAACCCTTAAATTTTAAGTAAAATTTACTTAAATGTTCAAAATGATATCCACCAACGACCATAATAATTATTAAGTCGCAGGTCTAAATAACAAAGAACATTTTGGAAAATTTTAGGGTTACTATACTACATTCATGCACTATTCGTTATCTAACTTCTTCCAATGAAGCTGGAATGTTAATAGAAATATTGCTATTGTAAATAGTAAGAGAAAAGAAAAAGAACGAACCAAAAATCATAAAGACAAAAAAGAACATAAAATCATAAAGATAAAAGACGACCATGGAACATTGTGCTCGCATAAGGAAGAGATCGTTAGATAAATCCGAAAATTTTATGAGAAGCTGTATACTTCTACTATTCCAAACCCCGGTATACCAACAAAACATATCTTAAATGTAGGCTCAGAGGATCTCCCTGAAATAATAACATCAGAAATTAGAGCGAATTCCTACCGCGAAGAAACTGAAATAACACCAGAAGAAATTAAAAAACACGCCAACGCTATGAAAAATGGAAAGGCTCCAGGACCGGGGGGAGTACCCATTGAACTGACTAAATATGGCCCTGACAAACTATTTCAGCTATTGGTTTATACTTTTAATTTATTCTTGAGAGGAGAAGAGCTACCCCCAGAATGGAAAACTGCATATATCAGCAATCTATACAAAAATAAAGGCGACAGAAAAGATTGTAAGAACTACCGAGGGCTTAGTGTAACTAACTCAATCTGTAGAGTCTACGGGAAGATAATTAAAAGCCGAATTGAAGATTGCTGGGAAGACGCTGAAGATCAGAGTGGCTTTCGTACTGGTCGTTCTTGTATAGACAATGTGTTCTGCCTAAAACAAACAATAGAAAAGCGTTTGGAACATAATATGGAGACACACATGGTATTTATTGATCTTCAAAAAGCGTATGACAGTGTCCTATTAGCCAAGCTATGGCAGGTGCTAGAAGACAAGAATATTCCACCGATTTACATTAATGCTGTAAGGGAGTTGTACGATGATATGACGAGTGTAATAAAGATTTGACAAAAAGTGACAAAAAAGATAAAAGTGACCAAAGGTCTTCGCCAAGGCTGCTGCATTACACCTACACTCTTTAAGATTTATTTGGAGGGGGTTTTGGATATTTGGAAAAGAAAATGTGAACCTATGGATGTTAAAATTGGAGACCATACACTGTACAGCTTACATTTTGCTGATGACCAAGTAATACTTGCAGAAGATCAAGATGATATCCACTACATGTTACGAAAAATAGATGAAGAATATACTAAGTGGGGCTTATCAATTAATCCATCAAAAACAGAGTACGTAGTAGTGTGAGGTGAAGGAAAGCACTTAGAACTAGGAAGCAAACAAATTCAAAATACTGATAGCTATAAATATCTCGGTGTAAACATTACAAACAATGGTCGAAATACAAAAGAAATAGCTACTAGAATTGGTCAAGGAAATTCAGCAATACGTCAACTGAATAGTATACTTTGGAATAACCACATCACCCGAAACACAAAAATTAGGATATACAAAAGTATCATAGAAAGCATTGCTACATATGGTTCAGAGCTTTGGGTAATAAATAAAAATGACGCATCCAAAATAAAAGCAATGGAAATGAATTATTGGAGAAGATGTTGCCAACTCACTAGAAGAGATAGAGTAAGGAATACTGAAATCAGAGAGAGTATGGGCATAGACATTGACGTCCTGGAAACTATATAATGCAAAAGGCTGAAATGGTATGGCCATGTAGAAAGGATAAATGATCAACGATGGCCAAAGAGAATGTTACAGTGGATCCCCACCAACCGCAGGACAAAGGGAAGACCAAGAAGATCGTGGAGACAAGAAGTAAAAGGTGCAATGGAAGATAGGGGTCTACAAGTAGATGACTGGAACGATCGCAAGCGTTGGAAGCTAGGTTGCGGGAAACGGCGGCAGCTGTAATAAACTCGTTATATATATATATATATATATATATATATATATATATATATATATATATATATATATATATATATATATATATATATATATATATATATATATATATATATATATATATATATATATATATATATAATATATATATAACGAGTTTATTACAGCTGCCGCCGTTTCTCGTAACCTAACTTCCAACGCTATATATATATATATATATATATATATATATATATATATATATAAATTATATATATATATATATATATATATATATATATATATATATATATATATATATATATAAATTATATATATATATATATATATATATATATATATATATATATATATATATATATATATATATATATATATATATAAATTAGAGCTGCCCTAAAACAAATGAAAAATGGGAAAACACCAGGAGAAGATAAAATTACTTCAGAGATGCTAAAAATGGGAGGCACTGCATTAGAAGAGGCAATGAGAGCATCACTAAATAAATGCCGCCTATGCAGAAAATGCAGAAGTCATTCTACTCCATAAAAAAGGAGACGCCGCAAATATAGAAAACCTTTACAAACTACTAACCCGAATAATAACAAATAGATTGAGAGATAAGCTAGATGCATCACCAGTGGAGCAAGCAGGCTTTCGTAAGGGTTTTAGCACTATCAATCACTTGCAAACAATCCGGACAGTTATTGAAAAAACAATAGAGTACAACATACCACTACATCTAGCATTTGTCGATTATCACAAAGCATTCGACAGTATCGAGAAATGGGCTTTTTTAACAGCATTGGACGACGCCGGAGTAGATTCAAGATATGCTGCCTTCCTTAAGAATATATACCATGATGCTACTTTTCACGTAAAAATAGATGATGATCTGTAAACTATGAAAATAGACCTTGGCAAAGGTGTAAGACAAGGAGACACCATCTCACCCAAATTATTTACTTTGGCATTAGAAAATGTCTTCAAAAAACTAAATGGGGTCGAAAAGGGATTAAAAATAGCTTCAATAAATCAAAAATCGAATCAAATAGGATTAAAAATGAATCTCGACAAAACAAAGATATAAAGCAACAGCCTAGAAAACTTCACGATAGATAACATCAATATAGAAAAGGTAGAACAATATATATATATATATATATATATATATATATATATATATATATATATATATAAATATATATATATATATATATATATATATATATATATATATATATATATATATCTAGGACATGCAATTAAAAACAAAAAGGAAAATCAAACCCTAGAAATTAAAAGAAGGACACAATTGTCATGGGCTGCTTTTGGTAAGTTTAGCATCATTTTAAAAGACAGAAAAATCCCAATACACGTAAAACGAAATACCTATGACACTTGTATACTACCAGTTGCAACTTATGGATTTAAAACTATGGCAATAACAAGAAAAATGGCAGAACAATTAAGAGTAACTCAACGGGTCATGTTAAATATAAGCCTCAAAGACAAAATTCCTAACACCGAAATACGTCGAAGAACTAAAGTAACCGACATCATGGAAAAAATAGCAACAATGAGATGGAAATGGGTAGCACATGTAGTAAGACAAGACACCAAGAGATGGTCTCATAAAGTGACATTCTGGAGACCTCGAGAAACAAAAAGAAGCGTGGGAAGTCCCAAAAAGAGATGGATAGACGATATAAGAGCTATAGCTGGAAAGCAGTGGATGAGAATTGCAAAAGATAGAAAAGCGTGGAAGCAATTGGAGGAGGCCTATGTCCAACCATGGATAGATGAAGGCTGAAGAAGAAAAAGAAGAAGAAATAGTAAGACACCTCCGAACAACGAATCCTCTTAACAACGACTCCGGGCAAAATTTGCCATCGGTTTTTCTCAGAAATTATTGTAATTTTACCTGGCAACAACTGACAGTCAGATGAAGGCGGTTAACAGATTAAAATTGAGGCTCCGGAAATTCAAATATGTACATAACTTATTGTAGCCATAAAACTAATTATATAAGTAGGTACTTATGGTCATAAAACTAGGTATATTAGGTACATCGAGTTTAAGTTGGAAAAATCCATTTCAGAATTTATTCATCCTTTGTGCACATTTTTAATTTAGTTGCGATATTCTCATCTACGGTAACAACGTCTTCGACTAATAGAAAGACGTTTGGAATAATATATAATATAGTGTTGGAGTTTTGGCCGAAAAGTTTCAAATAGAAAAAACTCAGGTTAGGGACATTTAAAAAAAAAGGCCGATTTAAAAAAGTGGTAGAGTGAAAGTTGCAATATTCAACAAAAAAAGAGGATTAAAACTGAAGGTGTTGGCATCGATAATATAGTGTACGATTGGGTTTATAAAGTAAGAACATTTCATTATGTGGATCGATAATAAAAGAAAGAGCTTTAGACGCGGCGAAAAAACTCAATTTGATTTTTAAAGCTTTCAAGTTTTGCTTAAGATATAACATTAAATTTAGAGCAATTTCTGAAGAAGCTGCAAATGTTAACCTTGACGACGTTTCAGAGTGGCAAAGAAAACTGCCAAATTTATTAAGTCGCTATTTGCCTGAAGATATTTTTGTAGCGCTGACTAGACTGATCTCTATAGATCAGAATATAACAACACGTTGTCAGAACCTCAACAGAATGGCGACGAATCTTAGATTAAGCCAGTACCACAACCAGGATGTCGAGCCAAAGATAATCATAATGCCTAGACTGGTCTGGGCCATATATATATATATATATATATATATATATATATATATATATATATATATATATATATATATATATATAAATATATAACTGTTTTGGATGGGTTGGAGTCAATAATAGGGCTATTGGTTAACTATTTTTTTAATCTCGAGCTTTCAATTGTGTTTACAATTATTATCAAGAGCTAAAAAAGACAAAATACTTACAAGGTTGAACTAAAAAGAAAAAACAATTTTTGTTAACTTACCAAATAAAAATTAGTTTGGTAAGTAAAAAATCACTGCTTACATGTTTAAAATATTTTATATAAAAATGTTTTGATCTAACAAATGTTTCTCCGAAAATTTCTATAATTTTGAAAACATTTTTTTTAATATAAAAATAATTGAATTTATAAATAAGTTCAAATAGCAACCAATTACAAATAGCCTCAATGTCATAAATGCCAACATAAAATTTTTATTTTTGACAATTATATTGCCAAAAGTAAAACTTCGTTTAAACATTCTTTTTTGTTTAGTAACAAAAAGAAGAAGATTTATTCACCCTTGACAGATGTCTGAAAGAATGTGATAGATATATGGAGAATTGAATATGACATTTTACAATTTTTATATATAAATCATAAAGAAAGAATATAATTATATATTTTACTTAAATTTTGAATCTCAGATCTTTTGTTTAAACTCTTATCATTTTTGCTAATACAAACCATTTCCAAAAAAGTCCTTTTAAATTTATTACTTTCACTACATAAAATTTTAATGTTATCAAAATCCATAATATGGTCTTTATCGATTACATGTTCTGCCAAAGCACAAGATGGTTTTTTAATTCTGCAATCACTTTTGTGAGAAATAATGCGATTTGAAAGATTTCTTCCGGTCTCACCAACATATTCAGCCTCACACTGAGTACAACTAATGCTGTATACTAAATTCGTTTTTTCAAATTTGTCTATAGGATATTTAGTTTTAGAATATAAAGATGAAATAGTTTTGATGTTCTTTGTTGCTATTTTTATATTGTCAATAACCTTTAGTGTTTGTATTAATTTAGGTGTTAATGATGGTATAAAAGGTAGTGAATGATAATAGATGTTCTGATTGTTAGATACAATGTTTTGAGATTGAGCAAAAAATGGTGTTAAATTATTTATATTACCAATATTAGAAAAAAGCATCCTATGTAGCATATCTGGAGGATAAGAGTTTTCAATTAGAATATTTTTTAATAACTGAAGATCTTCCTGTAGATAATCTGGATGAGAAAGTTTTAAAACACGTTCTTTTAATCCTGTTATAAGGTTCATTTTCATCTTATTTGGATGGTGAGAGTAATAGCTTATAAATCTATTACTACATATGGGTTTTCTGAACCATTTGGTTTTCAACATATTGTCTGTATTTCTTACAATTCTCATAAATACAGACAATATGTTGAAAACCAAATGGTTCAGAAAACCCATATGTAGTAATAGATTTATAAGCTATTACTCTCACCATCCAAATAAGATGAAAATGAACCTTATAACAGGATTAAAAGAACGTGTTTTAAAACTTTCTCATCCAGATTATCTACAGGAAGATCTTCAGTTATTAAAAAATATTCTAATTGAAAACTCTTATCCTCCAGATATGCTACATAGGATGCTTTTTTCTAATATTGGTAATATAAATAATTTAACACCATTTTTTGCTCAATCTCAAAACATTGTATCTAACAATCAGAACATCTATTATCATTCACTACCTTTTATACCATCATTAACACCTAAATTAATACAAACACTAAAGGTTATTGACAATATAAAAATAGCAACAAAGAACATCAAAACTATTTCATCTTTATATTCTAAAACTAAATATCCTATAGACAAATTTGAAAAAACGAATTTAGTATACAGCATTAGTTGTACTCAGTGTGAGGCTGAATATGTTGGTGAGACCGGAAGAAATCTTTCAAATCGCATTATTTCTCACAAAAGTGATTGCAGAATTAAAAAACCATCTTGTGCTTTGGCAGAACATGTAATCGATAAAGACCATATTATGGATTTTGATAACATTAAAATTTTATGTAGTGAAAGTAATAAATTTAAAAGGACTTTTTTGGAAATGGTTTGTATTAGCAAAAATGATAAGAGTTTAAACAAAAGATCTGAGATTCAAAATTTAAGTAAAATATATAATTATATTCTTTCTTTATGATTTATATATAAAAATTGTAAAATGTCATATTCAATTCTCCATATATCTATCACATTCTTTCAGACATCTGTCAAGGGTGAATAAATCTTCTTCTTTTTGTTACTAAACAAAAAAGAATGTTTAAACGAAGTTTTACTTTTGGCAATATAATTGTCAAAAATAAAAATTTTATGTTGGCATTTATGACATTGAGGCTATTTGTAATTGGTTGCTATTTGAACTTATTTATAAATTCAATTATTTTTATATTAAAAAAAAATGTTTTCAAAATTATAGAAATTTTCGGAGAAACATTTGTTAGATCAAAACATTTTTATATAAAATATTTTAAACATGTAAGCAGTGATTTTTTACTTACCAAACTAATTTTTATTTGGTAAGTTAACAAAAATTGTTTTTTCTTTTTAGTTCAACCTTGTAAGTATTTTGTCTTTTTTAGCTCTTGATAATAATTGTAAACACAATTGAAAGCTCGAGATTAAAAAAATAGTTAACCAATAGCCCTATTATTGACTCCAACCCATCCAAAACAGTTATATATTTGTTCCAAACGAGTCACAAGTACTTCTTTTTTTTTTTTTTTTTTTTTTTTTTTTATATATATATATATATATATATATATATATAAATATATATATATATATATATATATATATATATATAAATATATATAAATATATATATATATATATAAATATATATATATATATATAAATATATATATATATATATATATATATATATATATAAATATATATATATATATATATATATATATATATATATATATATGTATATATATATATAATAATAATATATATGTATAAATCTCGTGTCACGGTGTTTGTCCAAGCTAATATTCAAAAAGCACTGAACCGAATTCAATAAAATTGTGTGAAAGTGTATTTGTTGGTCCAACTTGGAGGGACAGGATAATTTTATCTCGATAAAAGAATGTTTTATACGACTTCAACTCTACATTTTAGTTTATTTGATCCGTTATCCGTTCGTCATTTTATGATATTTTACAACTACATATAAAATACCATAAAAGACGTTTCAAACGTCGGTTTATGTTTTTATAACTATTTTTATAATCAATCGAGAACGACTAAGTCGATTTTGGTTTTAAAATATTTATTTAAAGTCCTAGAAAGGTCTAATAGGTGAGACAATATGATGAAATTATAAGGATAATAGTAGAAGCAAAATAGCAATAGTAGTAGGTTTTATTTTATCATACAAACAGTTATAATATACTGATCTATACCATATACCATCAAATATCAACTTTTGTTACTTGTATATGAAGTGTTTTATAATTCTGAAGCTATTTAGAACGATATCCTACAGCATACACAAGGAATAATACGAGGAAAATAACAATACTATACATAAAAGTATTATCAGAAAAACTTAAAAGGATAGGAAATAAATTCAACATTTCAACAAAATTCAAAACAACAAACACGTTGAGATCTATTTTGTCCAAAACCAAACCTAACAATGAACAAGATATGACAAAGAATTGCATTTATAAAATACCTTGTGAATGCGATCAGTTTTATTTAGGTGAAACATCAGGGCCATTAAATGTTAGAATAAGTGAACATCAATCTTATATTAAAAATAGATTCATTTGATATCATTTGATAGATCTCAAATATGTAAACACGCATGAGATAATGAACATAGGATTCAATGGAATGATTCAAATATAGTCCTAAAATAAACGGATGGTAAAAAGAGAAAAATCAAAGAAGCGGCTCTTATTATGCTAAATGAGACCAAGTGTGTCGCAAATTCCTCGGCAGAATGTAGTAGGATCTGGTTACCCATATTGAAAGAGGAAGTTAATATAGAGGAAAATACCATTATTAGTAAGTCAGTAACATATAGAGCATACATCATTTATGTTTTTTAAATAACAAACATGTAAAATCAAAATTTGGTGTTTATTAAAGGTAAACTGAATGCACGACCAAATACTTACCATGTCGGGATAGTATTATGAGGTTTTTTTCCTGGTTTTTCTCTCATAATTTACTATGGAATCACTAACAGGAGAATTTTACTGTCATCATGGCATGTATTTGTCTTTTTAAAGACGAATTACAAGCTATGATCTTTTCTGATGGATATTCTCAAGTTAAAGTTGATTTCATGTAATCGAATGAACTATCTTATAAGTAAAGTCGTCCCAGGAGCGCAACTCAAAAATATTGAGGGAGCAATAACAGAAGCAATATCATTTTAAAATCGTCTACTTTAAAATGTATAATGTATGTCTGAATTGTCAATATAAATGAGTCAGATAAAATTAAATTATTAGAAGAATTTTTCACTAAGTAACAGAAAAACAAAAATTTGTTTAATTTACTAATGTTTGTATTTTGAGAAGTGGCTTATTCCCATTTAAATAGTAATTGTTTTATATTTTTTTAAAACAATTCATTTTATGTTTAGAATTACTTAAAAATTTAAGTTTTGGCATTAATTGAATTCAAGTTTATTATTTTGTGTATTTTTATCATATCATTTATTTTACAGTCGTTCAATTGCGCCAAATATAGGCAACTTACAGTTGTTGTAACCAATGCTAAGCATTTCACTTAATATTTCCTTAAAGTAACGAGAAAATTCAATAATATTATCTCAAATTTAAAGTAATGATTCTAAATTTATTCATTTGACCTAGATTATATGGTTTAATTAAATTAATTTTGATTGGCAGTAATTAGTTTTAAAGTTTTATTTTATTTATTAATTTCTAATTACTATACACCAAACAAATTGTGATGTCACAAAAGCTATTTTGTAAATAGTAATCTGTAACGATGCTCTGATCGTTTAACAGTTCGAACCGTGGGAGTGTCAATATTTGCGCATCCACTTCTACAACGTGAAGGCGGGATGGTGACGGCTATTTAAGGCGTGTGAATAGCGGAATTAGACAGTCTTGTAGCTAGCGCTCTAGTATCCCTGACTCGCCGGTGTAGTGAACCTGCGAGCCATTCTGGACAGAGAGAGTTCCGTATTGAGGATCATACTCTGTCCTTAACCAAGCGGAACCCATCGATATTGCATTACCGTGGATCTGCACAGAACCAACCGGGACGGAGAGATTTCCGTATTGAGGATCATACTCTCTGTCCTTAGCCAAGCGGAACCCGTCGGCATTGTGTATTGAACATTGCCATGGGTCTGCACAGCTAAATATTTTGTTTGCGAGCATACTCGGAGCTTTCGCTGAATTGAAGCGAAAGCGAGTATAAATCTGCGCGCGATCGATTTCCCCCATTTCGTTTCTTTTTAATACTAATTAATTTCTTTTCTTTTATAGACATTCGCCGGGGACTTCGTTCATCGTGGGATCCAGACGGAGACGTAGAATTCGTTTTAATTTTTTTTCATTGTATAAGTATACAACGTAGAATTCCTTTTTATTTTTATTTATTGTATATACTAAATTAATAGATTTGTTTTTATTTCAAACCTGTGTTTTACTGAGTCTGTCGCCCCGAAAGAGCTACCCATCACAAACTGGCGCCCGAGCAAAAATTAATAACATGCCAACAGATAAAGACACAGACTCAGTAACAGGTACGTCGTGGATAAATCGACTTTGCAAAGAGGAATTGCAGAGCGAGGCCGAAAAATGCGGCTTAGATCCCAAGGGATCCGTCGACGAATTGAGAGCACGACTCAGAACCTATTTTAAAAATCGCGAGGAAGCTACAGGAACAATCCCAAAAGAAAAAACTTCCAAGGGAACAGAATCCGACACACTGGCCCAGGAAATTTCGGGCATCCGAAGACAATTACAGGAATTAACAATAACGAAACAAATGGAGCAACCAGAATTGCTAAATCAAGTACGAAAGTGGAACACACACTTCGACAAGAAACATTCGGATGCAATAGAATTCTTAGAGAGGATAGACGAATTAAGCTTGGCCTACGAGATCGATAAACAAGATCTACTAAGAGCATTACCAGAATTATTAGGAGACCACGCCTTGTTATGGTACAGAAACAATAACAAAAATTGGAAGTCATGGACAGATTTCAGCGAAGATTTTAAAAAAGCTTTCTATCCCAGGGGATATTTGCTACAACTAGAAGAGGAAATCCGAAACAGAAAACAGAGACAGAACGAACCAGTAGACAGATATATCACGGAGATTCAAACATTAATCAGACGAGAAGGATATTTTTCTAAAAACCAAGAAGTCGAAAGGATATACAAAAATTTGTTACCAGAATATAAGCTTTATGCTCGCCGCCGGGATTTCGGAAACTTAGCCGAATTACAGGATTTAGCCCAAGAATACGAAGCTCTAGAAGACGAAAAGACCCGAGCAAATCAGATTTGCCGTGGAAACTGGAGACGCACGGACCAAGCAGAGTACGATGCGAAAACGGCATGCTTTAGATGCAAGATGCCAGGTCACAGCCGTAAAAACTGCAAAAACCCATGGAAAAAGTTTTGTTCGCGTTGCGGCAGAGAAGGAGTTTACAGCAGCGACTGCTGTTTCAGGCGTCAGGGAAACGAATTACAGACTGGAGAAACAAGGAGTCGTCCCAGTCTGTAAAACAAGATTCGACTCCATTCGTTTTCGCCGTTACACAACCAGCAAGCAATGACATTCGACTGTTCGCATCACTAAAAATAGGGCAAAGAACATACAGAGCGCTCATCGACACAGGAACTACTAAAAATTACGTCGGGGATAGAATAGCTCAGATATACAAGGACTCTCTAGATAGCTACAGCGGGAGAACAAGACTAGCAAATGGAGCGTCAATGGAGCTTAACCAGAAGTTGACAATTGAATGCGAGATCGATAAGTTGCAAACCCGACAAACATTCATAGTAATGCCAGGGTTGACGGAAGATGCCCTACTAGGAGTGGAATTCCTCAGGAACCATTCTATCGAACTTAAATTCGATAAACATACGACCAAACAATACATACAACATCAAGAAGAGACATGTAACACTTTAAAAGACTCCACTCAAAATACGGAGTTAGAAAGGTTTCTAAGAAAAGAACTAAGGGAGTTTGAGAACATAACAGGACCCACGAACTTAATAAGACACGAAATAAAATTGAAGAAAAAGTGCGATCCAGTCAAGCAGCCTTATAGGCGGCACAATCCCGCAATGCTACAGATCATCAACCAAGAAGTGGACAAGATGTTAAAAGAAGGAACCATCGAACCCTCCACAAGTGGTTGGAGTTCACCGATTGTACTAGTTAGGAAAAAGGATAACTCGTACAGATTTTGCATTGACTTCAGAAAAGTCAACGAACTATCAGATAAGGACGCATATCCGTTACCCAGAATATCGGAAATTCTGGATAGACTTAAGGAAGCAAATTTTATATCGACCCTCGATTTGAAACAGGGATATTTTCAAATACCCCTAGAAGAAACAAGCCGCCCAGTGACAGCATTCAGCGTACCCGGAAAAGGCCATTTTCAGTTCAAAACCACCCCATTCGGACTGCATTCCGCAGGAGCCACTTTCCAACGCCTACTGGATAAGGTAATACTTCCCGATATGGAATTCGCGTTTGCCTACTTGGATGATATCGTAGTAATATTTAAAACGCTCCAAGAGCATTTAAATCACCTACATGAAGTTTTCCGAAGACTGAAAGAAACCAGATTACAGCTGAACTTCGAGAAATGCACGTTTTGCCAGTCAGAACTCAGATACTTAGGACATGTGGTTGGAGCAGAAGGAATAAAAACCGACCCGGAGAAAACCAACGCTATAACCGGACTTACAGCACCGAGAAATGTGCGTCAACTCCGCCGGTTCCTAGGAATAACATCATGGTACCGCCGATTCATAGAGAACTATTCGACAATAGCAGGACCGCTAAACATGCTTCTGAAGAAGAAGATAAGATGGAAATGGACCGATAAGCAGGAAAACGCATTTGAAGAGCTAAAATCAAAACTTACATCAGCCCCAGTATTAGCATGCCCCGATTTTTCGAAAACATTTTACCTGCAAACAGATGCGTCGAACTGTGGACTTGGAGTTGCACTAACACAGAAATACGACGGCCAGGATAAAGTAATTGCATATGCTAGTCGAACCCTCACACCAGCCGAGACAAAATATTCCACAACGGTCTATCCATCGTGTACGGGATAAAGCAAATGAGGCCGTATATAGAAGGATACAATTTTAAGGTCATATCAGACCATCAGTCCCTCAAATGGCTGAAGAACCTTAAAAACCCGTCAGGTCGGTTAGCCAGGTGGAGTTTAGAACTGCAACAGTACGATTTCGAGGTAATATATAGAAAGGGAGTCCTCAACAAGGTAGCAGATGCTTTGTCACGACAACCACAAGAAAACCAGAGCGAAGAACCAGAGTCGGAATTATTAGCATCAGAACTGGAATCATGCAGTTGGTACGATAATTTATATAGGAATGTACTCCAGAACCCAGACGATTTCCCGGATTTACAAATATCAAACGGGAAATTATATAAACACGTTTGGAGCAGCCGTAATTTAGCCGACCCAGAGTTTAATAACCCATGGAAATTATGCGTACCAAGATATAAAAGGAAAGATATTTTGGAGGAAAATCATGACTCGACCACAGCAGGCCACTTAGGAATTGCAAAAACAATTTGCCGAATAGCGCAAAAGTACTATTGGCCTAAGATGTTTAAACAAATTGCAGACTACGTTAGAGCCTGTACGAAGTGCCTCCAATATAAACCGTCACAAATGCAACCAGCCGGGAAAATGCAACCGTCAAAGGAAACATTTTCTTAATAGTCGTGCAAGACCGGTTTACCAAATGGGTCGTCGCCCAGCCAATAAGAGCAGCATCTACGAACTCAATCATCGACACTCTACGATCTAAAGTAGTCATGCAATTCGGTATCCCGAAGAAAATCATCTCGGACAACGGCGCGCAATTTACAAGCGGAAATTTTAAGGCGTTCCTAAAGTCCTATAACATAAATCACATTCTAACACCGCCGTACTCACCTCAATGCAATCCAGTAGAACGAATGAACAAAGTACTGAAAACGATGATAGCTACTTACGTGGAGGATAACCATAAAGACTGGGACAAATTCATACCAGAATTCTGCTACGCCATAAATTCGGCAAGACACGATTCAACAGGATTTTCACCAGCGCTTCTTAATTTCGGAAGGAAATTAGACACGACAGAGGCGACAAATGGACAAGATATACAGGGGTATGCAGAAAACTTAAACAAGTTAGAAGAGTTAAGAGAACTAGCGAAAGTGCACATGGAACACGCTTTCGAGGACCAAAAGAAATATTACGATCTAAGACGAAGAGACTGGCGGCCACATCCAGGAGATCGAGTCATGAAAAAGGAACACCATCTATCATCGGCTAGTGCAGCTTTCAACAGCAAACTAGCGCCGAAGTACTCAGGGCCATACATAGTAACGTCAATGATATCACCAGTAATAGTAAAACTGAAATTGGCCGATAGTAGTAGCCGCAAGCAGATGACGGCGCATGTAAAAGATTTAAAACCATGGGAGGGGGGAAATGTTACTACAGAAATCCAATCCCCACCACAACCAAACGGTATTTAAGTGGCAATGCTAGCAAGCAGAATTCAGTTCATCAACATCAAACATGGAAGATATATTAGAGATACCGGAAGAGATGACCCCTCTAGGAACGCCAGAGAGACCCGAACTACCCGTGACACCAGGAAAAGACGCGGAGAGGATCATGAAGAGGTTCCACGAACTTTTTGGGACACCACCAACCCCACCGAGGAAGAAGAGCGTACCTGATACTAACACGGGACAAGAAGCCCAATCCGCGTCCACTCCAGGAGAACCGGAACCCGGGAAACACGCCGATCTTATAGAGATCGTCCCAAAACACCTAATCGAGAGGGGGACCAAAAGATACAGGATATGCTGTAACAATGGGAGGAAGATTGTAATAAAGATACCGAGAGGGATAGATGGCATCACGAGGCTGTAGACACCATCTACACAAAAAAAAAGGTATGTTACTTTTTTTTTTTTTTCAAAGAGAAGGGGGTGTAACGATGCTCTGATCGTTTAACAGTTCGAACCGTGGGAGTGTCAATATTTGCGCATCCACTTCTACAACGTGAAGGCGTAGTGGGATTCAAACGGCTATTTAAGGCGTGTGAATAGCGGAATTAGACAGTCTTGTAACTAGCGCTCTAGGCTCCCTGTCTCGCCGGTGTAGTGAACCTGCGAGCCATTCTGGACAGAGAGAGTTCCGTATTGAGGATCATACTCTGTCCTTAACCAAGCGGAACCCATCGATATTGCATTACCGTGGATCTTCACAGAACCAACCGGGACGGAGAGATTTCCGTATTGAGGATCATACTCTCTGTCCTTAGCCAAGCGGAACCCGTCGGCATTGTGTATTGAACATTGCCATGGGTCTGCACAGCTAAATATTTTGTTTGCGAGCATACTCGGAGCTTTCGCTGAATTGAAGCGAAAGCGAGTATAAATCTGCGCGCGATTGATTTCCCCCATTTCGTTTCTTTTTAATACTAATTAATTTCTTTTCTTTTATAGACATTCGCCGGGGACTTCGTTCATCGTGGGATCCAGACGGAGACGTAGAATTCGTTTTAATTTTTTTTCATTGTATAAGTATACAACGTAGAATTCCTTTTTATTTTTATTTATTGTATATACTAAATTAATAGATTTGTTTTTATTTCAAACCTGTGTTTTACTGAGTCTGTCGCCCCGAAAGAGCTACCCATCACAAATCTTTCTATTTGTAAATACAAATATATAGACGATTATACGATTTCAAAAATATAAACAATAAACCTTTGATTTATTGTTTTGCGCAATTTAGTTTTGCACGTGTGAGTAGTGAATAATTGTTAGTTTACAGGCACTTCCAGTCTGTCAAAATGTAACTAACTTAGAACCTTTATTAATATATACTATTTTGATTTTATTATCATTATGTTTTGTACCTATTATTTTATATATTTATAATAACGGTAGGCAAATTTAAATTAAGTAAAAAAAGCAGGTGGATTTTACTTAGTTTATTTTTATATTTATCTTAATTTAAACCCTCTCCAATGACGCTGCAGCCCAAATCGAGTCTTGGTGTTCTTAAAACTATGCCTCCAACCATTTAGGTCCCGTACCGATCTTCTCCAGGTTCTCACGTCTAGCAAATATTACTGTATTTTACTATCTAGAGCAACTTTTTGGCAATATTTCGGTCTCAATTCTCACTATATGACCAACCGATCGAAGTCTCTGAAGTTTAACGAATTCTGAGATCGGTGCCTCTTTAAACAGTTGTTAGAGTTCATGGTTGTACCTAGATCTCCATACTCCGTTTTCGATAATAGGTCCAAAAACCTTACTTAGGACATTTGTTTCGAAGACTTCTAGCTTTTGTTTTGTGTCTGATAGTAGTTTTGTAGACCCTGGTTTTCGATCTCCAACGTGTATTTTTGGAGCTGAACACATGGGCAAGTGAAAAGTAAGCTTTGCTTCTCTTTACGTTTTACTCTTTACTATTCTTTGAATTTCTGGTTTTTATCCTAATTTTATTTAATTATTATTTTTAAATTGTTATAAAGCATATTAATTACCATTTTTTTATAAAATGCCCTGAAGAACAGTCAAACCTCAACAATGCATGTAGCCAAGCCGCAAGGTGTAAACGAATTGTAATTGCTAATATATCGGGCGAACAAACTACTCAAAATAAATGAAGATCAGAGAATGAGATCAGAATAGAACCGTGCACAAGAATATCATGCATATCATAACCAACGTTTACGAAAGCATATTTTAAGAACGAGCTGCACGTGAGCCGCACATAACTACATCCAGAATGCAAGAACAAGAAAGACAGCGAATCAACCGCGAATTTACACGTATATCATTTGTTCGTCTTGCATTTGAATATGCCCCAGACATTAATTATTCTACGCATTTTAAAATTGCTATTAGTGCAATGGGCACAGTATGCCAGTATTGTCAGGCATTGAAGTTTGACAATGAAGTACTTGGCATATGTTGTGCACCAGGAAAAGTTGTATTCCCATGTCTTACCACTCCACCAAAACCTTTAAAATGACTTCTGGTGATCCAGAAAATTGTTAGATGATGGACAAACAGCACATACAGTACTTGCCATTAGACGTTCATAGCAACCCAAATGCAATGTATAACGTGTAATGTGTAATGTGCACGTGCAATGTTTAAAAAAAATAAGTGGAATGGTTGCAGTGATGCAAACGAGTTCAGTTGTTATTTGCGATGAATATACTATGGCTCATACACATTCACCAATTGGCAACGATAAACTATTCGGTGGTGCTGTCTTACTACTGTATGGTGACTTCCGACAGGCATTACCGGTTATTCCCTCTTTACATAAATGGGGATGAGATTAATGAATGTTTAAAACAATCGTTTTTATGTGAACGGTCTAAACAGTTCGATTGACCATTAACATAAGAGCACAAGTGCAAAATATCGGCGGAAATATTTTTTAAACATTTGCTGGATATTGGAAACGCTAAAATAAAACATCAAACTTCTAGATAATTTCTGCACTTTTGTTGAGACCAAAGATGAATTAATTGTTATTTGAATCATAATTTTCTCAGTGAGCGCACAATTTTGGCGGCGAAAAATGTTAATGTTGACGAAATTAACTTCCAGATTCAACAGAGGTTACCAGATGATCTGATATTTTTTAAATCCTGATCTGATGAGCCGTAAATTATCCAACAGAATTTTTAAATTCTCTGGATATACCAGGGATGCCACCACACAATCTTCAGTTGAAAATTGGTTCACCAATTATTCTGCTATGCAATTTGAACCCACCCAGAATATGCAACGACACACGTTTGGTCACTAAAAGTATTACCGGAAATATTATTGAAGCCATCATTTTGACTGTACGATTTGAAGGAGAAATCGTACTGTTGCCACGTATCCTGATAATGCCGTCATATATTATAATATCATTAAAAAGGCTTCAATTTCCTGTTCGATTAGCATTCGCGATGACCAATAACAAATCTCAAGGAAAGTAATACCTACTTTATGGAACTTAATTCACATAAAACAGTTTTTACATATATTACAAAAAAAGAAATTTACATTAGGTACTCTTTTAATTCATCATTCAAATTCATTATTTCCTCATAATAAAATTTTAAATCAAGGGTCATCAGGTGTACGCACTGTTCTATAAAAATATTGGTGTCAGCCTTTTTTATTTATGGATTCTTAATGTTGCATTATTTTTTATATTTTTTTCATCCATCCTTCTTTTTTGTTCTATTGAATATAAACAAATATTTCGTGGTTTTATTGAATACTTGAATACTAAATCAATTTAATTCCTTTTCAGAATGGTTTTTGGACATCTATTTTTGTCTGTTTGGTAACGTTTGTACCAATAATAATTATTTCAATTTGGCTAGCATCGATATATAAGAGCTACAAAGCAGATGGTCAACATTTAATTAGGTAAATATTATATCCAAATATATTTCCAATATTTGATACATATATTTATTACTTACTTTTATAGAGACCCAAAACATCGAGGAAAAAAGAACAAAAAAGACAACTTCAATGATTATTACAACATACCACCAAGAAACAACGAAAATCCATTGTAAGTATAATCCATATATATATATATATATATATATATATATATATATATATATATATATATATATATATATATATATATATGTTCGGAAAGATTTCCGCGGTTAGTACAATTAAACTTAGAGCTAAGATTAATATTATTATAAAAATTAATATTAAACTCACCAGTCTTCCGGGTTGAACCGCGTCGATATCCATTTTGCCGAGCTTTCGACATCCTCTCTGATGTCTTCTTCAGGGCTTCCGAGGTCTCAGTCTCCCGAGCCCCCAGACACTACTACACTCACTAGTCACTTCTAGTTCACTCACTAGTTCACTACTACGACTGGGACCAGGGGACGGTTCATTTATACCGTCGATGGTGACGTGGCCTAGGTGGGGGTTAGGGTGGGGATTGGCGCGAGAGTTGGCGCGAACATTTCCGACAGTGGGATTTTGATTCGAAGATGGAGGGGGCGATATTTTGTTTATGAGAGGTCTCCATGTAGAAGGTAACCGTATGGCGTCATCTCTTTTATTAAGGCAATTTGGTCTTTTTTCTATTTCTATGGCTTCTCGGATAATTCTTGGTTTATAAAAGCGGATGGGGGCTATGGTTCTGGAGTTTTCGAAATCAATTTTGTGACCTGTATGAAGATGGTGTTGACCGAGAGCTGAAATTGAATCGGAATTGCGAACAGAAATGGAATGTTCATAAATCCTATTTTGAATTCTACGATTTGTTTGGCCTATATAGGATCGGGGACAGTCTGCACAAGGAATTTCATAAACTCCGTGCTGTTCGTTTGGAATATTGTCTTTGATTGATCGAACAAGAGATGAAAGTTTTTGTTGGGGGGTAAATATTGTTTTTATTCCTCTTGGTTTAAGAATTTTGTCGATTTTGTCAGTGACACCTTTGATGTAAGGAAGAAACGCTTTCGTATGATAAGGGTCTGAGTCTTTGGATTGAGATTGAGTGGGAGATTGATGTCTGTGGATGCTCCTATTGATGTGATTTTCGCGGTAGCCATTTTGGATGAGGGCTTGTTTTAAACAAGAAAGCTCAGCGGATCTACTTGCATCATCGGAAAGGCGTATTGATCTGGATACAAGAGTATTAATTACTGAATTAATTTGTGAAGGTGCGTGGTGAGAGTTGGCATGCAAGTAACGATTGGTATGTGTGGGTTTTCGATAGACAGAGTAATGAAAACCTTGGGATTGGTGTTTCTTTATGAAAACATCGAGAAACGGCAGGGATGAATCAGTTTCTACCTCCATCGTGAACTGGATACTAGGATGTATACCATTCAGATGGGTTTGGAAAGACACCAAAGCATCCCTGCCATGGGATACCTGCATACCTGCGAGTCCTCTTATTGCTGCTCCCTCTGTTGCTGTTTATGGATGGTTGTGTCCATATGTTGCATGAGTCCATAAAGACTCCTAGGTATTTCTCTTCTGTTTTCCATTCTATGGGATTATTTTACACTAACAGCTGTTCCTCTGGAGTTTTACTTTTGTTTTAAATATGATTGCTTGTGTTCTATCTGAATTTATTGATATTTTTTATTGGATACACCATTCTTTAATCTTATCCAATGCTCCTTGTAGATTGTTGACCGCTATGTTTTTTGTTGTGTTTAGCTGCAATCGCTGTATCGTCTGCTTAAAGGCTGAGTAGTTTTCCTGGTGTTCTTGGAACATCTGCGGTGTATATTGTATACAATAAAGGATACAGGACTGCTCAATGTGTCTTTCCAGCCTTCGGAGCTCCGTGCTCGGACCCTGAAGCTTTGGTTGCTCAAGTACGAAGAGATCAGTCTCGTTATGGCCTCACTGTATCCGCAGCCTCTCATTTTGTATAAGGTAAGATGCGTCAAGTGCATTATCGTGGCAAGTGCAGAACATTATCATAAAAACCTATCACTTTTGAAATATGGGCTGCCATCCTTTATTTGGTATCTTTAATACCCGTGACAACAGTCTTTAACAACAGCGAGCTGCTTTATTACGTTTCACTGATGTTATAGGTACGGTAGTGTCACTTGTGTTTTGCAACTTCTCGAGCAAGGTCACTGATAAAAATTAATCCATTTATATCTACCGAATCTGTGAACATCTTTATATTATTTTTGGTAGGTAAGTATCTTAGGCACAATAGTTTATGATAAACATAATATATTTTTTAAATATTTACTTTTTGACAGTTTTTATTGTTGTACCGCTCTTGCCCCACGTATTTTTAAAGTCGGGGCTAGTGCGGATAAAATTGTGGGGTAAGAGCGGCACATATTACGCACTTGCCCTAAATCTCACACAGTTTTTCTTTATGCTTTTAGTTCCACCATGGTGAGAAATTACATTCGCAGAAGTAGCAGGGGCAAAGGATATACGAAAGAGAGTTTAAAAATTGCACTGTCGGCAATTAAATCTGGGCAAATGACTTTATACCGAGCTACTAAAGTGTACACAATTCCAAGAAGTACTCTCCATGATCACCTTAAAGGTAGGAGAGGACAAAAAAGTTCCAGCTATGGAAGAACTCAGGACATTCCTCAACAGGAAGAAGAAAAACTAGCAAATGGCCTTCGTACTATGGAAAAATGGGGTTTTGGCCTTTCTAGAAAAAAAGTGTTGCAGGTTGTAGCTGACTTCGTCAAAGAGAATAACATTAAGAGACAGTTTAAAGATGGTAAACCAGGAGAAGATTGGTTTCTTAATTTCAAGCGTAGACATAACCTCTCTATTAAAAAACCCCAGAGTGTTGAATTTGCTAGAAAAAAAAACTTTGACCCATTCCTGATCTACAACTATTTTGATTTACTTGAAAACGTTATAGAAGAACTTGGTTTACAAGAACGCCCGTCGCAAATTTGGAACTTGGATGAAAGCAGTTTTTGCACAGATCCGTCAAAAACAAAAATTGTCGGACAAAGGGGAGCTCCATCCACAAGAACTATTAGTGGGCCTGGCAAACAAAATACAACTGTTCTTATGTGCTGCAGCGCAAGTGGCAAAAAAGCACCTCCGCTTATTGTCTTCAAAGGTAAACATGTTTGGGACCAGTGGACTGCTTCGCGTGGCACGGAGTTTTTAGATACTACCTACGCTGCCACTCCTAAAGGGTGGATGGAGACAACTGTATTTAGAAACTATTTTGAAAACAGTTTTTTAAAGTTTATTGGTTCAGAACGACCGGTATTAGTAATTTACGACGGACACGCGAGTCATCTTGGAGCAGATGTCATAAATATAGCTGTTGAAAACCATATTACGATACTTAAGCTCCCTCCTCATACCAGTCATGTACTCCAGCCCTTAGATTTGTGTGTATTTAAATCACTGAAGACCCGTTGGGATGCTAAACTTGTTGAATGGCAGAGAAGAAATGTGGGGGCCGCTGTAACAAAAAGTATGTTTTCCAAGATGATAGGAGAAATATGGCAGGAAACCAGGCCCGAAATATTAGTGAGTGGTTTCATTAAAGCAGGAATAGTTCCGCTGAATAGGAATATTATTCAGCAAGATTTATTTGACCCACTGGCTCTCCAACGTTGGCAAAAAACCCGTAACGTGGCTAGGTTTGATGGTCCTGACTTAACTTTGCCTAGTACATCAGCAAAAAATAATGAAAATCCAATCACAGTCGAAGCACAGTCAACTTCCAGCTCGACAGATATACAAACATTTCAAGAAACTGAGAAGATTCTGGATGTTTCATACGAAGAGTTGTTATTGAGGTCAACCAAACGTGAAAACAATTATAATTCGAAGAAAAGAAAACGCGTGTGCTTGGGTGCAGAGGTGATAACAAGAGCCGATGTTGAAAAAATTTTAAGTTCAAATACAACAAAAAAATATAAACCAGAAAAAAAAATTAAAAAGATTTACAAAAAAAAAATTGCTGAAAGCAGTTCCGATAATGATAATAGTTCTTGGTACAGTGATTCAAGCGAAAACAGAATTGTTGAATTTGACGAGCTAAGCAAAAGTGATTTGGAAGAGTTTGATGAAAAAAACCCTACTGACAAACTTACATTTACCAAAATACAAATTGGGGATTTTGTATTAGTAAATTTTCCTGGAAAAAAGAAAATGTTCAAATATGTTTGTTTGGTGAAACAACTGATCAATGGTGATGAAGCCGAAGTAACAGGCTTGAAAAGGCTCACAAATAAGTGCCATTTTATTTTAAAACCCAACGATGTCTGCACTATTCTACTGTCGGACATAGAAACAAAACTACCTATTCCAAAAATATCAATAACTGCTGATTACGAAAAGTATATTTTTGAGACTGCACCTAAAGTGTTTGAAGCATAGCATAAGTATTTTTTCCAATTATTATTATTTTTTGTTACTGTTAACAGGATTTATTCATTCTGGTACGTTTAGTTTATGTTTTTATTTTAAATAAATATTTTTCAGTCAAAATATCTGAAATTGTTTTGACTCTCTCCTAAAAAATATTTCGTAGCATTTTTTTCTTAATATTTTATTAAAGTTAAGCATAAACAATAAAAATTACATATATGTAGGATTTCTGCACTAGCCCCGTATGGAACACTTATTATTATTAGCAAAAATAATGGCACATTCTGCTCTTACCCCGGATCAGTGGGGCAAGTGCGTAACATGTACTTGCGAAAAAAAATGTATAGGCAAATTTGGTAGGTAATGTATTTTTGTTATCTAAATAGTTTTAATTGGTCGGTTAATAATCACAATTATACGACAGAAGTTTAAAAAAATCTTAATTTGAAAGAGGCAATTTTTGTAGTTAAATGAATATTAACTATGAATTTTTTCGTTCGCACTTGCCCCATCTTACCTTATTAGTCTTTTATGCCAGATCTGTCGAAGGCTTTGTTTACATCCAGGAAGGCTGTTCCTGTGTACTGTTGGTCGTTAAATCAGCTGTTATGTATTCTGCTAGTGTAAGTACTTGTAATTCGCTGGAGTGTTCTGCTCCAAATCCTAACTGAACTTCCGGGATTGATTAGTCCTATTTCGTATGTTTCGACTTGTAGTATGCTTAGTATTACTCTTTCTATGATGTAGAGACCAATTATTATGCATCATTAAAAATGGTATTGTTTATTGCCTTGACGTTTCTGACAGTTTTATAAACAATTGCTTTATTTTTAGTTTTTATGCTTATTTTAGATGTCAACAACTCATGGTCACTAAAATCACTAAATTCCACGTCAATCTCATAAATTAATCTTATCTTCATTATGTTGTTAGAATATAATCAATAAGGGTTGCAGTACTAGATGTGATTCTAGTTGGCTGATCTATGACTTGATGTAAGTCTACTATTTTAAAAACTATCAAGGCAATCAGTATTTAGCAAATTAACAACACCGTCCATACAATAACAATATATACCAATATAATGTTTCAGCCAACGGTAAAATATCAGATCGGATTTACAAGGAAACTAAATTCCTGTAGTTGGCTGTATACCATGTATACAGCTAATTTTTTTTATTTCAGTACTTCCTTCCAGACTGGGACCGCAAATAGAATTGTACAGTTTGTACAATTGTACTATTTCTAAATACGTCTTCCTTCTGTATGAACTAGGCTTTCCTGTATTTAGCATTATCTCTGCTAAAGCGGCGGTCTTCTCTTCGACTGTTTTCGTCCTTTTTTCAAAACTTTAACTAAAATACCCCGTTGTACATGATGTTCTATCATATCTGTCCCAACACCGATCCCTCTGGAACTCCAGACGTTGTGTCTAACCATTTTCTACTGGTTGCTTTTATTATTCTGTTTAACAGATAGTCACACATAATGTTTGTTAAACATGGAGGTATATTCATGGCTTTCATTCTTTGGATTATCTTGGCCCAATTTGCTTTAAAGGCATATTCAATACCTAGCATTGCTATAACTACTAATTTTTCTTGCTATTTTTTAGCTTGTTCTGTTACCCATTTTATTGCATCAACTACTGATTTTCGTAAGAAGGACAAAGTCTAATTATTATTGACCTACTGGAGTTTGAAGTTTTAACAAATGTTGCACGATATAAATTGTTAAAAAAGCAATTCTTATTCTTTGTGTAAAAATTTTTAAGTGTTTTTTTTTTTGTAAATAAATCAATAATCAAATATAGGAACAACTCAGAAAATATAAATTTGTGTGGGCAGGTTATATCAAATCTGTGCAAAATTGCAAAACAAAAAAATACAATTCTGTATAAGATTCTCAATTAAAAACAATTAATGAACTTGCGGTGTAACCGGACGCAACAATGAGCTGTCAATTAGAATCACTGGTCAAATTCTGGACCGTGTGTGATTATTTTAGAGATAATTATGTTGTGCGCTCTACTTGAAAGGATATATTCCAACCGTAAAGACGTATTTCTGACTATTTGGTCGTCATCATTACGGTACAGTCAAGTTAACATTCTCTTATTCTAACTTAGCTGCACCGTACTGATGACGACCAAATAGTCAGAAATACGTATTTATAGTTGCCTTTTATCTTATACACATAATCTATTATATTTGTTTTTCTTTGTTGCGAGCTATGCCGATACCTTCTACATATATATATATATATATATATATATATATATATATATATATATATATATATATATATATATATATATATATAAAGTAGTTAGGTATTATTGACTGACACATTATGTAAACTAAAGTTTTATTTTGAGGTTGCAGTCATTAATAGGACAGGATAAGTAAAACTCTGTTCTTTTATCTAGCTTTCGCCAAATTTATTTGTTTCTTCAGGATATGCTAAAATATGGTTATAATTATTTTATCAGTAAATACAACGAAATTAAAATTAAAAAACGTTATATAAAACAAGCACAAAAAGTTATAACATGAGGTTAATCCATTAAATTTTAAAATTCACAAAACATTAAACTTAACTTTTTTAAAGTATATATGTAATTACAATATTTTAATTTTAATTTTAACTAAATAATAATTAATTTCAATCATGATTCCTACAAAATTAAATAAAATTAAAATATTGCAATTACATATATAGACTGAACTGCAAAAAAAGTGGCCACCCTATAAATTTCCGAAAATAAAAATTCATTGGAAGTTTTATGCACTGTTTCATATTGCGTCTCAATTTAAATATTTATTGCAATCATGTATACTTGTTTTTGGCAGTTTTGACATTTATGTCGTTGTTTTCTTTAGTCGCTGTTTATCTTCTAAGTTGAAAACATTTAATTAAACAGTAATTTTTCTTTTCAAACGTGTATTTCGACTAATTGAATAATTAGGATATGGTGTTATCTACAGTAGATGTTGCTCAAATTATTACATTGCTACAAGACGAAAGAAGTCAAGTATATGTATCCGAACTTTAGGTATTCCGAGAACTACAGTACGGAGAGCTTGGTACATACTCACATCGACCTGGTTCCAGTCGTAGAAGAGTTACCTTACAAAGAGATGATCGTTTTATTGTGAGGAACTTTTAAGAAATCGCCATTTCATTGCAATTGCTGCAATAAAACGTCTACAGGAGGTTCGAAATGTGAATGTGAGATAATGTTAAGACGCCTCAACAAAAGATGACTAGTGGCAAGAAGGCCGGATATTGTTACCGAATTACAACCCAGACACTGTAGGAATCGATTATTTTTTGCTAGACAACATCAACACGGGGATATACAGGATTGGAGCCGGATTCTCTTTACTGATGAATGATGGTTCTGTTTGAAGTCTGCCGATGGCCAAGAAAGAGTTTGGAGTCGAAAAAATTAAAGATATGCTCAAGCTTGTATATCCCAGAGAAGAAAGTTTGGTGGTGGTCGTGTTATGGTTTGGGCTGGAATCCCATTTGAAGCTCGAACTTAACTAATTTCATCAATGGCCCCCTAAAAGCTCACCTGTATATAGAGAATGTTTTGATAGAAGCAGTAGTTCCATTTGGCCCATTTATTAGGGATACTTTCGTCTTTATGCATGATAATGCACGGCCGCATACTCCAAGAATCGTGACAAATTACTTGGGGGAAGTAGTAATTAATACTCTAGAATGGCCAGCCTGCAGCCTTGATCTGAATATCATTAAACATCTTTGGTGAGAAGTCAACCAGGCCAGCCAGAAAGGCTTGCAGTACTTCATAACATGCTTCGTGAAGAATATGAACGTATTCCTCACGTTTTTATTCAAAATTTGTTTCTTTCTCTTTCAAATCATATGCAAACGGTTATTGATGTTTTAGGGTATAATACCCGATATTAGACAGTTTTGTTCAAGTTCACTCGTAATTTTGATTGTTTGTAATTCGTTTCGATATTACACTATTTTCTTTTGTAACCTTCTCATTAAATAAATTATGCTAAGGAATCAAGCAGTAATGGCCATTATATGTTGTAAAAATGAAAGATGTTGAGTATACAATATGAAACAGTGCATAAAACTTCCACTGAATTTTTATTTTCGGAAATTTATAGGGTGGCCACTTTTTTGCCGGTTAGTGTACTTTGTTAAGTTTAATGTTTTGTGAATTTCAAAATTTAATGGATTATGGGTGCCATTTTATTATACAAAAAAAAAAAAATAATAAATCAGCTTAGGTTATACCATTGATTGGTTTATAATCAATGGTTATACTTATCTTTTCTCGTGGCTTCCAGTATCTCTTAGTTGTTCCTTATCGGGATAAATTAGGAAAAGAAAATAAATAGAAATAACATAAATAAACAAATACAAATATCTTTTATTATCAAAAGATATAATATGAAACTTTATCAAATAAATTTCATGGGCTTAACAACTGTCCCAATGAAAATTGTACCACATAAAATAATTTTAATTTACCAAATATTTATCGGTTTGTTTTTTATAACATTGATAAAACAACATAAACAAGAAATTTGGATATTCCTAAAATAATTACACTTCCTATGAAAATTTTGAAATATTGGAATCTTTGTTCATGTGTTTTTGTACAAAAAAATAAAATTCTGAATATTTTAAAAGCAAACTTTTTTAAATTTATTAACAATATTAATAATTATCCTTTGACGTTAAAAAAACTGTATGATATTTGCAATTTGAATCAGAATACTTAATTAATTTTTCTTAAAATAAAAACTTTTATAAAATTTATGGTATTTTAAAATAGCGATAATTTTTTATCTTCTGATGGTATAGTCTTTTACTTGAAACATATAAAAAAAATTCTGCTACAAAAATTATTGACTGACCTTTTAATTCACACACGACGATGTTTCCTTTCGACCAAAACAGCTCCCCTTGTTGATTATGTTAGGCTACCAATCAAAGCCTTCTCCGTTCTAAGTATCAACCTATCAGCATAACAGCAACTCTTTCTCCAAAACACGAGCAATGCTCTTTTACCAGTACTCGTTCAACAAACTCCAAAATTCTCTCCTCTCTTTCATATACTAACAATCTCCTGAGATCCAAGTATTTTTTTTGCTTGGTGTCGCAAATATTTTTAATAATTCATGTGACTTACTCACTTGGACTTTATAGAATCAAGGATGTATTCGACTTCTTAACTTTGACCTATCTCTCGTTCCACCTTTCAGCCACCCACTTCTAACAATTGACACCACTGGCACTTGCTTCTTTACTAAATACACAAAACTACTACTCCTTCTTTCGGATCACCATCACATAATAATCTTTTCTACTGAAAACTTTCAAAACATTCACTCTCTTTCATCACCATTCCAAACTCGCTAACCAATCAGAAAATTCCTATATCCCTCTTCTTATTTTACATCAGAAAAACCCAAGCATCGCTTCTAAACAACTTTCTTTGAAAATTATAACGGTTTTATCTTATACTTTTTAAATACATTAACTACCTGGTGGCTTTGGCCTTTCCCGCGAAATAAAACCAAAGGCTTTCAAAATATAATATCTACAAATACCGGGAAACAAATTATCTATTCACATTTAAGTACTTACTAATGTTTTTCAGTCCTTCAGGGTAAAACTCATTATGGATAAACCCACTGCTTAAAACTAACTTATAACAAATATTTACAAAGCGATGTACAGGGCGTTGCAAATTTATGTGCCCGCGTTCTATAACAAAATAAAAAATTTTTTCTATCTTTGATTGATAAAATGAAACACAACAATATATATATATATATATATATATATATATATATATATATATATATATATGTATATATATATATATATATATATATATATATATATATGTATATATATATATATGTATATATATATATATATATATATATATATATATATATATATATATATATATATATTTATATATTGATTTATGTAAACGCATTTCTAGAGGGAAAGGTCATAACGATGCAAATCATAACTACTACCAAGCCAGCGCCCCAAACGATAACAGAAATTCAAGGTATTATGATATGGCTCCTAAGTAAGTACAACACAAATTCTTCAGTTCTTTTAATGCATTGCCCGCTCCGGGTAACGTTTCGAAATTAATTACTTTTACTTCGTAAAATAATTACTTAGGTTAGGTTAAGTAAAGTTCAGCATGAGTGAACGCTTAACCAGCCTTCCACTCGACCTAAGAATCAATTGTGGCTCATCCCTAGGTTAAAGTGGTCCCTTTAGCCCAGACTTTTTAGAAAGTCTATTATTACCTTGGGTGACACTTCTACGAGGAGTAGGGCGAATATATATGAGTTTCTAATGCTCATGTATATTGAGCCTTATTCTATGCAACCCTGAACAATTGCAGAGAACGTATTTCGCCGTCTCGTTACCAGCCTAACAGAATCTGTAATTTACAGTTTGTGTCAGTCCGATATTGTTCGTGTGCCCCTTGAGACAGTCTCCTGTTAGGAGACCTACAATAATTGTCAGATCATTCCTATTCATATCTAGTAGATCTTTGTATCTCTTTTTGGAAGTATATATAAAACCCTTTGAATTATTTTCGAGAAATTTTCACAAGATGGGATTTGAAAAGAACCACAATCGGGCTTGTCAGCAAATTAAAAAGGGTAGAAAATAAATACATCACAACATTTAAAATATCCAACACACGAAGATCTATTCTTTCCAAAACTGCACCCAAAAACACACAGGAGAGAACAAAGAACTACATTTATCTGACACAGACTTTGACATATACAGGATGTACAAACAACAACTGTCAAATTGGTATTACCACCACCGCCAATGGACAGTGGAAGTGTGACGTCACAACTGTCAATTACTTTCCAAACAAAAGTTGAAATGTCCAATCTCAAGACTTTTTAATTTCTATAAAGTTAACATTTTGCTTCCTCTGCTGCTTTTTCTTTTAAGTATAGTGTTTTTTACGATAATACCATCATAATTCAGTGTTCTATTTCTATGAAATATAGTTTAAAATTTTAAATTAAAGACATTCTAACCTTACTTTATTGATAAATGTATTTTATTGCTATTTTTATTAAACAACATGCTTTATTATTTACACAACCTTGTAAAATTGTTGTAGTAACTATTAGAATACTTAGATATTGCAAAAAGCGGAAAGATTCTGTAAAAAAAATGAAAAAATAACGAAAAATACAAATTATCCACACTAAACAAGGTTTGTTTGGAAAGTGAAACTGACATATGTCAATAAAATCTACGTCATCACTTCCACGGTCCATTATAAACATTTACAGGTTAACATAATTCATAATTTTAATTTCAGAATTTTTTTAAAACGATTTCCGTATTGGAAATCGAAACGTCCCAGCAAATGTTAATATAGTTCTCATTCCAATAAATTGTGGTTTAATCCCGTATAAACTAATATCTAAATTAAACATACCACAAGAAAACAGTTTCAGAACCTTTCTCTCTCCCTTTTCCCTTAATATCAATAAAAGTTAACCACTTTTAATTTATTCTTACGTTGTAGGTTTAACAGACAACATGAAGCTTCGACCCGATTCTAACCAAAGATGCTTGTTTTAAGTGAAAAAGTGAAGATAACATTGGAACAAATACCAAAAAATAGTATTATCAATATGAAATTATACGTAAATAAAGTATTATATTATATTTTAATATTAATATATGATCTTAATAAAGCTTTTATAATTTATCTGTTATATAAATGAATTAACTGAGAAAATGGGAGCATATTTTAATACAATTCAGTGAAGTTTTGACAATAAACTACATATATATATATATATATATATA